>NW_008683073.1:19237-19648 GCF_000695815.1 Acanthisitta chloris
GTGGTATAGTTCACACTACAGTTTCTGATATGTTAGCACTGTTAATATCTGAAATGTAAGTCTTGCAGTTATTTGTTCTATAAAGTAATCCTTTCTATTCAAATTATAAATACAAAGGTAGGATTTATTTAAAATTCTTGGTTGAAACTTTGAGGTTAATTTCAAATGTAGTCTGTTTTTTGCTGTATAACCTTTTGAACCAGACACTCCTTTTATTGTCAAAACCTTAGCTTTCTAGATGAATATCTCAGACTTAATTGTCAGATCAGACTGACCTGACTGAAGAGACAGAAACAGCTTCAAACAGTTTCTGTTCTCTACCATAGTATTACTGTATCTCTTTACCACATACTTTAGACCATTTATTCTTGTGAGCAAAGTATCTTAATGAAGTGTCTGTAATAAACCTGC
>NW_008683073.1:19676-33625 GCF_000695815.1 Acanthisitta chloris
TGGCAGGAAATACCTGATTTAATTATAAAATGCAAGCCCTTGAAATCTGCAGGGAGTTGTATAAAGCTATGCAATTCAGTTCTCGTCGTTTCAGGGGTACATGGCCTTATTTCTTTGGGTAGTGGCAGAAGTAATAAAAAGCTTCCTGCCATTTCATTCAGTAGTCTTTGTTTTCTGTTGCATGTAATAGTCAAATGTGGGATAATGTACTTCAGCTGAAAGTGAATAGATTGCTGGTAAGCACCACCTTTTTTACAAATGTTTCATGCAGAGCGTGTGTGTAGGAATCTAGGCTTTGGATAGGAAATCGGGGTGTGCTAATTATCTGAGCAACGCTCTGTCTCTCAGCTACCTTCCCAGGCTGGAGTTACCTTACTGGCTGCTTTCTGGAGGAGGATTTGCTGCGCCGTCATGTTACTACCTCACTGCAGAAGCACTGAAAATAGCAGAAATGGGATTAACTCAGGGATTATAGTGTTGTTTACTGAGAGGGAAAAACCCTGATAACTGAGTGTTTCGGACTTGTGCTGTAGGCATTAGCTTTGTTGTGCAGTAGTAGATCTTCCATTAATGACTATGTCACATTCCTTGCAACTTTATAGGGTAGTAGGTACACAGAGTGCAAACAGCATTGGCTGCTGGTATGCAGGATGCCTGAGATACGAATTACTGACTGATGAGCAAAAAGAAAAAATGCATCACAGGATGTGTTACAGGACACATCTCAGCTGTAATTACTCTGTCTTTAATCTTTGCTTGTTAAACTGCGGGTGTAAACTTTGTCTTGGAAAGGAGTCAGGGGATATCTTGTTTTAGGATGGCCTTCTTTGTGTTTCTTTTCAGTACCAAATTTCTTGAGTGAGCTTAATTTAGGTGTAAGAAATACTGTAATGATGATGAACAGTAGTTGCATCCAAGTGATTATATTTGTCAATACTGCAAGGATTTGCAAATGTCTAGAATGGAATCTCCTGGGGCAGTTATGGAGGAAGATGCTTATGTTTTTGGGATTGTCAGCTCTAGAAGTATTTCCTCATTTGTATTTCCATCAGCTGCAGTGTTATATACAAATTGACAAACTTTAAAAGCACAAGTGGGTTTTTTAATGTTCTTGAATCTTCAATTTAAGGGCAGGTCTGGTTCTCCCACATGCTCCATCCCATGTTGAAAGGGATGTGGTAGAGCTGGAAAAGGCTTTTGAAGGTACTGGGAAGACTGTATTTATGGGATGTGAGGAACAAGCAGACTAGGACTTTTCGTCCTGCAAAAGAGAGAACTGAGTGGGTGTATGGTAGGGATTTGTAAAATTTCTGTGTGGAAATGAACTCGTCACTCCAAGCAAGTATGCAAAAGAGGGAATATTAGATGAAATCAGTGAGTTAGAGCTGCAAGATTGCCACTGAAATTGGGAAGAAAACTCCTTAACACCGAAGTAGCATTAAGAAGCAGTATGCCTTTATTGCAGCACTGAATGCATGGGGGATCCTCCACTTAATATGCACATCAAGGATCCAAACTTTTACTGTTTATGTATTTCAGGAAACAGAGGAATTAGTGCTCATGGGTTAAAAGTTTCCTAATTCTAATTGATTAGTACTCTGTTTTCTATTGGTTAGTGATTTCTCACTTCTTATGCTAATTATTTCCCCAAAATAATTACCGTAATCCCACCATTAATTATCATATCCCCTGCCCTTCACACAGGCACAATTAATTGAGGCATTGATCTTTGGAGGTCTTTCATGACCCCCAGAGGTCATTTTTGATTCTGTCCTTTGGTTGAACTTCTGGTCTTGGTCACAGTTCTCTTGGAATGTTCCTTATCAGGTGTTTTGCTGAGCCTGCCTGCATTCAATGATCAGTCTGCCTTTCACATATGAAAGCAGGCCTAACCCAAGGATGCCATATATCTGATTTGTGCTAACAAATGTCCAAACAGCCATGGTTGTTTTGGCATCTGGTTACTAGATGAACCTACAGAGGTCTTTCTTCATACATACAGTTAACCTGAGGAACTCCTTTCTGTAAGGTGATGTGGGTTTTATCCTAAAAAAGAACCACAGTAAGAAAAGGAGAAAACACCAAAAGTTTTGTTTTATGTAAATTATCTTTGACTAAGGAGGCCAGAGCTACAAATAGCTGAAGACCAGGAAAGCATCCAGAGAAAATGCACTGTGGTTTCAGTTCATGTGCTTTTCCCTAGATACCTAATTGACCATAGCTTATAATGAGATAGCAGGTGGGTGAACTTTTGGACTTGATTCAGCATAGAAATTGTTACAGATTCACATGTAGTGATTCTCCTTCTTTGCTAAACAAAGACGGATTTGTCACTTGCACTTCTCTATTTTCTTCCTCTTCATTATTCCAGAGCAACGTGAGCATGACATAAATGCAGATGCTGACAGGGGATTTTTTTTCTTGCAAAACAGAGATAAAGGGAAAAATACTGTGTTTTAATTCTGGACTTACATGACAAGGAGCCTTCCAGCTCTTGCTTTGTCTGCTGTCTGTATAAGAAAGCAAAAGAGCTTATTGTTTTCATAGATAATGTGATTATAGTCCAGATTGTATTCTTGATTTTCTTTTATTTTTTTTCTAGTGTTTTTAGGTAAGAGGTATGCTATCCTTGAAAAAAAATCTTAAGCTTCTGTAATCAGAATTGCATGTGTAAACATTCTCTTGGTTAAAAAGCTTAGCTCAGCTCGGCATGGGATGTGTTTGGGATTTCCTTTGCCCGAACTAGTAATGATGTTGTGTTCTCTAAAGCATGACTATGGTGCAGACCTTCTGGAGGTCACAGTCTGAAGTCTTTTTACTTCTGCTGTGGTTTGTTCTGCATTGATTGCAAAACTGTTATGTCCATTTTCTATATTTGTGAGATTCACCATAACTTAGTTTTAACAAGTTGCCTATTTACTTTTACATACAATTTTAGAGTTGCAAGTTTTCTGCACATGCTTCTAAAAATGGTTTCTGGAGTACATGCAGTAGATAGTACGATGAATTGCTTCTATCTTTATGGTGACAAATAAAGACAAAAGTAATTTGAATTATTAAATGTAACTTCAGTGTTTGTTTTGGTAGTGTGGAATACCTAGAATACAAAGTTTCTATACTTAGCCTTCTTGTCTCTTAAAGCTTAAACCTTCATCACCTTGGTTTCTGCTGGAGGGATGGCTGGCTCTGCATTTCCAGAGCAAAGACCAAGGCTGTTTGGTTACTGTACAGTCAAAGATGACCACAAATCTAGGGTGTTGCCTGCCCTTCTGTATTAACCTTGAAGTAATTTCCTCTAATTGAAACCTGTCAGTGTGAAAGTCTGAGTTTTGAAATAGAGCACCTGTATTGTGGTGGCAGGATTTGAGTCTACAAGCTGAGCACACTGGATTTTCTAGGGAATAGGCTATTAAGTTAGTGGGCTAGGGCCATATGAGTTTTGCTGCTACACACCCTTCTCATGATCCCATGTTGTGTGCATTTGATTTAGGGGATGAAAGGTTGTGAATGTGGTGGCAATTTTTTGTATGCATGCAGGTACCAGAATGAAGGCTTGGTTGTGTGTTTATGACTGTTTTGAACTCATAGTGGGTTTTAGTGGAAACAGAAAATCTTGCCACCTGCCTGGGTTGGGTCTAAGTGTTGACTTTTCTAGAATTCATTCAAGAAAAGAAAAATGTAAAGAGTAAGGCAGCCCAATCTGCCCCCCATATAGCAAGCAGTAAGGCAGCCCCATCTGTTCCCGGTGTAACAAGCAGCACGACTTAAAAAAGGCACCAGGTGACAGTAGTAGGTGCCTCTTATTCTGCTCTCTGGAAAGCTGTGCTGCTCACTGGGGGCTTGTATCAGGGATGCTACTGAGACTTCCAGGCCTCGTGCAGTCCACTGGCTGTTGCCTGCTGCTGTTGTTTCATGTGGGCACCGGTGGCACAGCGAGGAGCAGTCTGAGTAGCATCAAGAAGGTTTACAGAGCCCTGGAAGTGGCTATAAGGGACTCTGAAGCACAGTTAACGTTTTCATCTCTCCTCCCAGTCAAGAAGGAAGGGGGTTGAAAGGACCAGTTGTATTTGGAGAATCAACAGATGGTTACAGGCCTGGTGCCATAGCCAGGGATTTGACTTCTTAGACTGTGGGACTCACTTTGAGAAACCTGGTCTTCTGGAGGCTGATGGGTTCCATCTGTCAGTGTAGAGGATGAGTATCTTGAGTCATCATTGAGAGCAGCCCTACAGAGAAGGACTTGGGGCTTCTTATGGATGAAAAACTGAGCGTGACATGCCGATATGGGTAGAGGATGAGTATCTTGAGTCATCATTGAGAGCAGCCCTACAGAGAAGGACTTGGGGCTTCTTATGGATGAAAACCTGAGCGTGAGCTGGCCATGTGTGCTTGCAGTCCAGGAAGCCAGCTGCACCCTGGGCTGCATCCAAAGCAGCATGGCCAGCAGGTCAAGGGAGGGGATTCTGCCCTTCTGTTCTGGTAAGACCCCACCTGGAATGCTGCTTCCAGCAGAGGAAGGACATAAACTTGTTAGAGCAGATCCAGAGGAGGCCACAAAGGTGATGAGAGGGCTGGAGCACCTCTCCTGTGGAGACAGACAGTGTTGGGACTGTTCAGCCTGGAGAGGGCTCCAGAGACCTTATAGCACCTTCCAGTAACTAAAGGGAGCTTATAACAAGATGGAGGAACTTTTTACATGGGCAGATAGTGAGGACAGTTTTAAACTAGAAGAGGGGAAATTTAGATATTAGGAATTAGGGAGTATTAGGAAGAAAATATTTGCTGTGAGGGTGCTGAGACACTGGCACAGGTTGCCCAGAGAGGCTGTGAATGCCCCATCCCTGGAAGTGTTCAATGGGCCAGGCTGGATGGAGGTTTGAGCAGCCTGGTCTGGTGGAAGGTGTATCTGCCCATGGCAGTAGGTTTAGAACAAGATAATCTTTAATGTTCCTTCCAACACCGTTCTGTGGTGATTTGTAGTCTTGCCAGGCTGGTGGAGGGGGCTTTAAGTCCAAGTTAGTGCTGAAGGGGAACCTCAGTTGATCCTTCTCCTACCAGTGTGATACCATGGCCAGCAAGAGATGCTCAGAAGGATATTAGGTCATCAGGACAGCACCTAAAGGGTGGCACAAAGGAATTTCAGCCATTCCAGCCAGTAAGTTAACTTCATCATGGACTCAATTCCATTGCCTCTATGCTAACATACATAGCATGGGGAATTAACAAGGGCAGTTAGAGATGTGCACATGCCTGCAGGGCCATGGTCTTACTGGCATCTTGGAGGTGGCCTGGCTTCTTTGACTGGAGTGTTGGAATGGAATGGTTGGAAGAATACAGGTTCTATAGGAAGGACAGGCAGTGGAGATGAGGAGGGATTATCACACTCTGTGTTAGTGACCAACTGTAGTGCATGGAGCTCTGCCTGGGGATGGATGAGGAACTGACCAAGAGCTTGTGCTCAAGAATTATAGGGAGGGCAGACACAGGTGACATTGTAGTGGGCGTCTGCTACAGGCCTCTTGACCAGGGATGAGGCCCTCTATAGACAGATAGGAGTGGGATAGCTCACAAGTCCTGGTCCTCATGGGGAGCTGCCACCACCACAAAGATGTTCTAAGGACAACACAGTTCGGCGCAGACAATCCAGGATGCTCCTGGAATGCCTTGGTGCTAACTTCCTGTTCCAAGTTATAGATGGGCCACTGAGGAGAGGTGCTATGTTGGACCTTATTCTCATCAGCAAGAAGGTGAGGGATGTGAAGGTGAAGGGCAGCCTGGGCTGCAGCAACCATGAAATGGTGAAGTTTGAGATCCTTGGGGCAGTGAGGAGGACACACAGCAAGCTCACTGCCTTGGCCTTCAGGAGAGCATACTTTAGGCTCTTCAGGGATCTGCTTGGTAGAGTGCCATGGGATAGAGCCTTGGAGGGAAAAGAGACCCATGAAAGCTGGTTGATATTTAAGGATCTCTTCCTCCAAGCTCAGGAGGGATGCATCCCAACAAAGAGAAAGCTGGGCAAAACAATTTGACTGCCATGGATGGACAAGGAACTTCTGGACAAACTCAAACAGTAAAAGGAAGCTTATAGAGGATGGAAGCAAAGACAGGTAGCCTGGGAGGAACAGAGAGATTGTCTGAGCAGCTAGTGGTTCTGGTTAGGAATGCTGAATTGGTAATGCTGGTGATGAAAGGAAGACTAGGGAAAGTGTGTGTGGGCCCTTTCTGGAAGAAAACAGAAGGGCTAACCAGGCCATGAAGAAGGCTGCAGAACTTAATGATTGTTTTTGCCTCAGTTTTTACTGGTAAGATCTCCAGCCACATGGGTTGTAGAAGTGACAAGACAGGGACTGGGAGAATGAAGAACAGCCTGCTGTAGGAGAGGATCAGGTCTGAGACCATTTAAGAAATCTAAAGATGCCCATGTCTGTGGGAATTGACAAGATACATCTGTGGGTCCTGAGGGAACTGGCAGAGGAAGTGGCTAAGCCCCTATCCATCAAATATGAGTGAAGTTCTCACTGATTGGAAAAGAGGAAGCATAGCCTCCATTTGAAAAGAGAAATGAGGAAGACCTGGGGAACTACAGGCCAGGCAGACTCACATCTGTGCCTGGTAAGATCATGTAGCAGATCTTCCTGGAAACTATGCTAAGGCAAAAAACCTAAAAGGTCACTGAGGACAGCAGAGTCTATTAGTGGCTTATCCTGGTGTGAAGGTGAATGGTTTTCTGGCCTTTATCAAGCAGAGAACTGGTTCTGAGACCTGATCCAAAAGTGAACAAATAATGTTGTTTTCAGGTAGTTTGGTGCTCGCTCACTGGTAAATGCAAAATTGTCAGTACAGGAAAGGGTTATGCTTGCGGTCACTGGTGAGGAAGACCATAGTTGTAGTAGTTCTGATTTAAATGAGTTTGAGTTTCTGTGGGATTGCATGCTCAGAATTTGGGTCCCTGCTCTGAAATCTGATGTCAAGCCTCGTTTGCTTACTGACCTTTTAGTCACTGTTAAAAACATACTAAGTATGCTAAATACTCTGTGGTCATTTGCAGATGTTTTGTGACTAAGTTCTCTGTGTTAGAAGACTGTGCCTTCTAATCTATTTAAGGCCACGTTTTAATTTTGACAGTTGAGAGAAGTAACTGTCTTGGCATGAGAACATAAGAATGTATTAATGGTCTGGTTGTATCAAAAAGAGTGTCAGTCCTTCCCGATGGTATCTTGTGTTAGTGTCCATGGTGTATGAGATCCTGGTCTGCATTAGAGTGAATACTCAGTGCTGAGTACTCACTGTCCCAGAATTTGAATTAATTCTTTGTGTCTTTTCTACCTTTGAATTTAGTACCAAACCTGTAGGGTTTTGTCTTCATTAGAATGCTTTTTGTTGTAATTGTTGATTAAACTTAATTTAGTTTCAGTTTTGACAGTGTAGACATGGGTCTATGAAGTTAAGGAAATCCACTTGAAATTCAAGCTCAGGATTAGCTTTCACAGTGATTTGATATTAAAACTGCCTTGCTGGCAGACTGTGCATGAACTTCAGGAGCAATATTATTTCTCTTTAGCAATTTCTAAAATTGTTAGACGTTACTAATGTTTTTAGCCGGTAGTTTATTGTGCCCATGATGGTATGGTGTCTTACTTATGCCTTTCTTATCAAAATGTCACATGCTGTTTAGTGTGCTGTCGTGGTTTAACCCCAGGCAGCAGCCAAGCCCCACACAGCCACTCGCTCACTCCCCCACCAGGGGAATGGAGAAGAGACTCAGAAGCGTTAAAGGTACAAAACTCATGGGTTGAGATAAAGATAGTTTGATAGGGAAAGCAAAAGCTGCACACACAAGCAAAGCAAAACAAGAAATTAACTCACTGCTTCCCACAGACAGGAGGTGTTCAGCCATCTCCAGGAGAGCAGGGCCCATCACACTAAACGGTTCCTTGGGAAGACAAACACCATCACTCCAGATGTCCTCCCTTCCTCCTTTTTACTCCCCCTTATATACTGAGCATGATGTCATATGATGTGGAATATCCCTTTGGTCAGTTTGGATCACCTGTCCCAGCTGTGTCTCCTCCCAGTCTTCCATACGCCCCCAAGTTCCTTGCCAGTGTGGCAGTACAGAAAGCAGCAAAGGCCTTGACTCTGTGTATGCTCTGCTCAGCAGTGACAAAAACATCTCTACATTATCAACCCTGTGTTCAGCACAAATCTAAAAAACAGCCCCATACCACGCACTGTGATGAAAGTTAACTCTGCCCCAGACAAAACTAACACCTGTACTAAGGTTATTCTGTTAGGCTTTTTCACTTTGGAGACTTGAGTAGACTTCTCTTCTAAAATCTGTTTCTTTTTATTCTAACTGTTCACCTATTTTTCTGTACCTAATGTCTGCCTCACTCAAAAATATTTCTGCTTGACTGTTTCTATGTTTTGCAGCTCCCAATTGGACTTGTAGCTGAGGTTGTCAGAGAACTGTTGATCTTGCTTCTATGCGATTTCAGTAAATGGTGTTTAATGCTGTATTGATAGCTGCAGGAAGTAATTTTATTATGTAATGGCCCCTACCATGTCCCCAGGTAAATGTGGGTAGCTCATTCTGCTCTGAAAAAAATTTACCAGACGAAAAGATAATCCAGAGTGCTGTGACTTCTGTGCATCACAGCACTGTTGTTTGTGGCAAAGAGCATGTGGGCTTGGTGAAGAAGGATGGCAAATGCCACATTGCAGCAGTTGTTGCTCCTTTCCTAACCTGTGTCTGCCTTCTCTGCAGCTGGTTCTGAAAAAAGAGCAAAGAGAGGAAAATAGTGTAGAGATAGCAGTGTCAGACGTCAGCTACTCTGTGTTCTTGCCTTGCCAAAATACTGTGTGTTGCTGGGTGTGAATCCTTCCTTTGTGTGTTTCATCCTGCTCCTTTTGATGATTCTGAGAAGTCTTTGAAAAAGGAAGGTCAGAAATGTCTTTCGACACTTGAGGAGTGAACTGGGGCAAAGAGAAGAACTGGTGGTGAGGGCAGGAAATGGAAACTCATTAAAACGGGAACTTCCTAAACTGGTTTTACTGTGTTCTGAAGCTGCTGGTGTTACTTAGGTTAAATGGTCCCCTGAAAGTAAAGGGATCCAACTTCAAACAGCTTATCATGAGTAGTTCTGATGTTTGAACACCATTGTATCAGTGATTTAGGATTCTAACTTTTGTGCTCTGGTAAGCTTTTAGTTCCTTGGTGACTTAAAATACCGCATAATTTTGTCATTAAACACAACTTTGTTCTCAGACTGCAGCTCTTGACTTCTTTCTGGTCTTGTAATACAAAATAATATTCCTAGTCTTCCCTGCAAAAAAACCCCAACAAACTAGTAAAGCCTCAGATAAACCCCTAAAAGGGGAGAGGGGAGACCTGTGCAGAAATATGCTGCAGGTAAGAAATAGTTGCGAACACTTTTTGTAGACATTTGCTTTATGGATTGCTAAGTTTAACACAGGTTTCTGTGCCTTGTTAATACTACGCAATGTGCAAAAATAAAGCCATTCACTATATCAAGATGTTTGTAAACTGAGGCTGGTAATCAGAACTGGAGGTGACAAATACTTCTTTTTACTAAAATAGAAATGAGTATTCTTGTGGATGATAACGAAGTTGAGAAATTTGAATTGAGTGTTTTTCATTTCAGTAACTGTGATTAAGGGGGAAGTAGAATGTGCGGTCACAGGTTGGAGAAAGCACTGGAGGGTAGGGATGGCCAGGTGGTCTGAGTCAGAGAAGGAAACAAATGGAGTGTTTAAACTTTCTCCCCACAGATAAGGAGTGGCAGGGAATTTCTTGGGAGATTAGGGTATGCAGGCAGGCTGAGAGCATCTTAGGCAGGAGTTAGTGGAGACAGTTTTGTGTAATGTCTAATGATTTGGCAATAGCAGTCTTTGGGCTGAGTCTTTAGGTAAGTCCTTTAATTGGCATTTGGAGCTGCTTCATGAGATACAGAAAAGATGGCAAAGAATTGCAGGTCCTGCTTAAATAAGTGGTCTTAGATAAACTGTGGTTTATTTGCATGTGTTAGGAAACTAAATTCTGTAAGGGAATTTGAGAATTAAATGGTATTTAACTTCAGCTATGGCAGTTTTCTTGTTCAACCATAGTATTCTCTAATGTGACAGACTAGTGACTGGCGGCTCCTCTGCTGCTGCTGTTAAATGGTGTTTTCTCTCCTAGGGTTTGGACGTGGCAGAGGGAGAGGAACGGGGAGGTTTTCAGCCCAAGGCATGGGGTAAGAAACATGCAGAGCACAGATTTTGGCAAGGATCAAACTCAGTGGCAATATTGATTGATAATGTTGCCATTGTATGTATGAATATTGCTGTATGTTTGATAAACCAGTAGGGATGCAAAAATTTACAAGTCTCTTAGATGATGAATGGAACGTTTTTATCTTAAACCAGTATTTCTGACTGGGCACACCTATACAAACCCAGTGTTTGTTTCCTCAGTGTTAGTGTCTCAGACTTGGAGAACCATAGCTGCTATCAGTAGCAGCCAAATAGTGCCTTGGAGGCTGAAAGTTGTGTGGTGCATATAGTCTTAGGTTAACCTAAACCCAGATTGATTTCAGCGTAATGTGGAATGTGCAAGTTCTATATAAAACTAGAAAGCAGTGTTTCTAAAGTTTCCCCTGTTTTTGAGGTTTCATGCATTAGCTGTTCAGACATATGGGGATCCTAAAACAGATTCAGAAGTATTTACTCAGCAGCTCTAAAGTTTGTTCTCGATTTTGTTGGAATAACTTGCTGTATAGAAACATAGCCTCCACTACTTTGCTTCAGTGTTTGCCTTTAATGGCACTTCATGTAACATCAGTGATGTCATGGTGAACAGAAGGCTTATTCTACTTCTCTAATAATCCTTCTTGTTCATGCTTGTAGATGATGAACTGAAAAGAGGTTTTTCTTCAATAATCCTTTTTCACTGTTTAGCTGCATCTATGTGTTTTGGCATTGGCGTCAGAAGAGCACTTTGAATTAATCTTCCAGTCTGACATTCCACCTCCTGTCCTGTGCCAGTCTGGTGCTCTGAAAGGATGTGATGCTGGTTACTTATCAGTCATCCATCTGCTGAGAAGTTATCAGCTGAGAGGGCCCTTATTCTTGTGTGAATAAACTAATGGTTTATAAGACTGGGGGGAGTAGGTATGCTGCTTTTTCAGGAATTGTATTGGTTTAGTTTCTCTACAGGAATTTTGTTTTCCAGACTCCTCACTTGTTTCTCCTTTCTCTTTTCTTCTTCTCTGACTGCTCATAGCAGAAAAAAGCCCTGAAACCAAATCTATCAAGATAAATTATATGGAGATGGAGATGTTAAATCTAATGCAACTTCACCTAACAGTAATGACACTTGTGCTTGTTGAATGACCCATGTGTTCTCTTCCATTTCTTAACTTCTAAAACTCTAGGACATTTAACCCTGCTGACTATACGGCGTCTTCTGCCACTGATGGCTTTGGGACAAAACCAGAGATTTGGGAGACTGGTCAGAATGATGCAGATGATGGAACTGGTAAGATGCTTCCAGAGGTGGAAGGATTGGAATGAAGACCTGTAGCAAATTGCAGTTGAAATACAGTTCTGTTAGTGTTCAGTTAACTTCTGAAAATGAGAACACATCTCACATGACACAGATACTAGTTCATTTTTATAGTTTAACTGCTGCTGATGTGCAGAGCACATGAATGTTTCTCTGGGTAGAATGAAAGGAAGGCATTTTGCAATTTTTTTGTTATAGTACTCACAACCCTTGAGAAACAAAGGAATTTGAAGAGTTATTGGAAAAGCTTGTATGTGAAGAACTGTTTAGATATCCTAATAATGCTTAAGAGCTCACCTAATGTGGTAAAGGAACATAGGTTGTAACAGAAGTGATAGGGTCACAGGCATGAGGCAGTAGGGTGTGAGGTAATATCGAAGAAGAGAAAGAAAAGCAGTTTATAAATACGAATTCACTCGGTGACACTGGGATGGCTTTTGAAGCCTCACTTCAACACAGAAATGTAAGGATGTCTCTGGGATGGACGAGAGTTCCAAGATCTGCCACATTTGAAGAGAAGAATTATTACCTTCAGCATTAGTAGCACTTGAATGGAAGCCAAAAAGCCGTTTGCCTATCTGAAGATAGTGTGTTTCTGTACGAAGTTTCAAGTGAGAAGTATGCATTCCCAGCTGAAGACAAGAAACAGACGGTTTGTAAGGGAACGACTTAGCAGCAATCTTGTGGAGATTCAGAAATGAGGAGGGTGACCTTCTTGTCTGTGATTGGGAAAATGGGATACCTTGCTGCTTCCTGTATTCTATTACGGGAGGTGAAGACAAAGGAAACCCAGTGTCAGGATGAAAAAATTCATGTACATTTTTGTCTGCACTTGCAAACCACTGAGTGAGAGATTATTTTTTTTAAACTGCAGTAACGGGTAACTCTTCTGATCTCATAATTGCTGAAACCTACTTAGGTGATTGTTCACCAACCCGTTTCAAGGGTGAAAAGAGATCCTGGAGGCCTGAGTGTGCTTTGTTTAGCTTTGCTGTGAGCCACTTGAGATGCAGCTTTCTGAACTTCATACAAGCCATTTTCCACTTAACCAGAGAAGACAGCAACAGGCTTAGAGTTGAGGAGGGCTTATTAGGCAGCAGTCTCAGTGCCTGCTAGTCCAGTGTGGGAGAGTGACCATGAGGATATTAATGGGTATTGAAAGGGAGCACTTTTGCCAAATGCAGCATCTTTCCAGAGAACTACTTTTGAAATGACTTGGTGCTGTAGTGCAAAAAGAAATGCACCTTTTATTTTCACTCATGTTAGTTTTTCAAACAAGAAAGGCACCTAATGTCTTGAAAATTCCTCTAGGAATTCTGATGTTGTTGTTTGCTAATTGGCACCAAAGGGCAGGGTATGTTGTCGCAGGTGTTGCAGAAGCAGTAAGGTGAACTAGCTAAAGAAAGGAGACCTACGAGAAAGGTATGAGAACACTGGCTCAGAGGTAGAGAATCATTGGTTTGTTATGATGATTGCACCTGTAAGGTTGTGGCTTACATGTGACTTGTGCTCCACTTCCGAAAGGGTCTCAAATGTCTTGTGACCCTCCCTGCTAACGCAGAGTAGCCTTCATGTGTCTCTCTTACGGCAGCCTCCGTTCCTTCTTGCAGGCATCTCCTCAGTCTTCAGTAATGGAAGAATTCTGCCTAGGAATTAGAATAGCTTGGTGTGGGTAAATGGATCCCTGTAAAAGTACGAATGTGTCTGCATGAGTGGTGTGCTGCTGAGCAAACAGATGGGTGGAAATTCAGAGTTCTAGCTGACGTGTGGAATTTCTGTTTGGATGCCAAGCCCATCTCTGCTGTGTGCATGTCACCTAGAACCACACTGAACTTCAGTAACACAGCTTAAGGCATGTATGGAAATTTGGGAAGCAAGGCATGGAGAAGGAGGTGTGAGAAGGCATTTGGGTATGTTCCACAACCTTGTCAGATTAATGGTTCTTAGGGATATGAATGGGTGAGTGTCAGTGTGTGGGGTTTCTGCAAAAGTATTTGGTTGGTGGAAATTTAAAGTAAACTGGATAAATGTGAATGCTCTTTTTGGGTGTCAAGTACTTTTTTGTTGGTAGCCTTAATTTACTTTCAGTGCAAATGAAAAAGGCACCATAACTGACAAAACAAAAACGTCTGTCTGGAGTGCTTTGTTTTACAGTGTTGCTTCTTTAGACAAGCTCTAGGAATGTCTCAAAGAAGTCCCCAAGCCAAAAGGAATCTCTTAATATAAAGTAGGCTTTGAAATTGAAACTTGTAGTTTTGTCTCAAGTGGGAAGCACTTTCAACCTTGTGTTGGAAAGCATATTGAGGGCTTTCAGAAGAGTCTACAGCTAAGGTGGTAATTTTAAAGCACAAGAGAGTGTTCGGAAGAAAGACTGAAGCAGTGG
>NW_008683073.1:33652-39536 GCF_000695815.1 Acanthisitta chloris
AGGTAGGGTGTACAAAGTTGAGCATGATTTGACTTGTTAATCTCAAATACTAGTTTTCAGTTGGTTTTTTTCCCCTTAAATTTGCAATGCTGTTACATTAGTTACAAGTCAACAAACCCAGTAAAGTTCCCAGTGTGGAGTTACTAAAGGTTTGAATGTGGGCATTGTTTATGTATGGAAATCCATAAAACTTTCAGTAGGCATTGTGAATGTCAGGTACGAGTTTGCACGGAGTAAGAGAGGATGGAAATTACTCTCGTTATTCCACATTTCCCAGTCTCATTTCATATTTTATCTAAAAAGTAAGAGAACAATATTAGCTTATACTAGCTACTTGGATAATTAGCATCTTTTAATCTGCAGTTACATTAAAGAGGAAACAACCTGGCAACTACCTGGAGAAACAAGTGCAATTTGCTTATCAAAAAGGTTTTATGAAGATGGCATGTAAATGTGAGGTCTCTGTGGTGTTCTGAGTTATTGACTAAGTATTTCTTCTTTTAGAGAATGCTGGGAAATAACCAATATCAGCATTTTCATTAAAAACAAATAACTGCATTTGTTCCCAAAATGTAGTTTGCATCATACATGCTCTGAAAGTGCTCTAGAATCTCATGCCCTGAATTGTTTCAGATGCCAGAGGAATCACAGGAGCTTGAATGGAGGGTGTTTCTAGGTACACCATTGTGTAATTCAGTAGAAAAGCTAGCTGATTGTGTGGAGGTGAAGTTTAGTGTCTGGTTCAAATACAGAGCAAACAACAGATCTTTTAACAGTTCGTAACATTAAAGTCTAATTGTATGCCAAATAATACAGCATCAGTTTTCCTGCATCCTAATTTTTATAGAGATAATGTGCAGCTGAAAGGTAAAGAGAAGAGACAGGTAGGAGGAAACAAAATGACCAGTCCTCATCCAAAAGGAAATAAACTTGAATGGCATTATTCCTCTCTTATCTTTTTTTAAATATACAGGGCAGTGGGAAATCCTTAGAGAAATCACAGTGGTTCTTGTAAATAAATTCTGTTGGAGGTGATCACTTCTCGAAGTGGATTATAAAAATGGTATTGTGGCCTTTACTTTGATAAGAGTTTCATAAGTTTCACAGGAAAAAAATCCTCTTATTCAGTTATGAGCAGCCTTAAATGACTCTGAAACTGAAGAATGTTGAGAAATAAATTATGGTGTAACTGTCAAGAGGAAGGGGTTTGTGTTGCTTGGAAGTTAAAAGGAAGTTGGTATATGGGTTTTGTTTTGGGCCTGGTTTTTTGTTTGTTCTGGTGATTTTTTTAGGTCTGTTGTTAAAGACAGAAGCAACATTTTAAGGAAACCTTCAGGTCATTCTGGGACGCACATGTAATCCAGAAGGAGAGACTAGAACGTATGAGTTTGGCATAGACCAAAATAAATTTATTTTGGGGCTAGTATCAATGGCTGATTATTCAGAGAAAGGAAAATATTAAATAATGTGATAGGAAGAGAGGAGTTGGCGGAAAATGGCTGAAGGCTTTCTAAAAAACATACTGTATAAATTTTATTTGCTTATAACTTTCTAAAACTGAACTTGTTACAAAGCAAAACAGGAAAGTGTCATGGATACCCATATAGACTGCAGCTGATATGACAAGGATCCTTGAAAACAAAAGCATAATTTTGGTGGAAAACAGAACTCTTGAGTTGTGATGCTTTGCAAGGCTTGGGGGAAAGATGGGGAAGAGGGTATATGGAGTTGCTATAATGCCAAGGTGGATTTTGGACTGAAAGGGAGCTGATGTGCCTGTGGCAAGGTCTGACTTAGAAATCCCATCAATAGGAGGAAGATGCTAGCAAACTGGATTTAGTGCAGAGAAGAGCAGTGAAATAACTGAGAATAGAAAGATTGAGTTGGGAAGGTAGAATGGTAATAAATGGCAGCAATAAACTTGGCAGCTTGGGTAAACTAATAAAAGGGCGAAGGGTTGTGCTCATTATTTAGAAAGAATAAAAGCTCAGAACTACCTTTTCAAGTAGGAGCAACAGGTAAGCATTTAAATTGAATATCAGGAGAACATCACAAGTATTACTCCAAACAGGTTTGGTTTCCCAAAGGTAGTGGGGAATGCTCAAGGCTTGGGCTTGATTTGTCTGAGCTGTTTCTGTGGTTGTTTTAGCAGACTCTGAGCTCTGTTGGAGTTCTGGCACCAGCACAAGGCTTGTTGTCTGGAGGCACTGACTGACAGGAGATAAATACAAGCAGGGCAAACACCAGGATATATTTCTTTGAAGAAAAAATATTGGGGGCAGGGATTCTGTGCTGTTCAGGGGAAGAGGAAGAAGAGCAACTGTTTCTCTAAAAGCTGCTGCTCATGGACTTTTCTTCCTTTTCAAAATTTCAGTAGAAACATGTGGATTAGTTGAGAAATTTGAGGCATTGCAGTGGTTTTCCTGTGCTCAGGTACGGTTGTTAGTTACCAGCGTGTAAAAACATCCTGGTTAGGGGGTGTTTGCTAAAATATGAGCACGAGATGTTTCAGACCACTCTATATTGCTCCTGAGAACCAACACAGGGCAGATGTTAGCTTGCTCAGGACCTGCAAAATAATTTTGGATTCCAAAGTATAAGTAAATCCCCTCCCTTCTCCCCACTGTGTGTGTATATGATCGTGGTAGGCCTGCTCGCCTCACTGGATTAGTGCCGTTCGACCCTCTGCCGAAACCCCGTTTTGTGGTGGTGTACAAAAGGAAGCAGTAAAGCGGTGGTGGCATTAGAATGAGGTGCATTTATTGCTGTTGTCAGGAGGATTGTTTCTGGTTGTCTCAGAGGGCCT
Organism: Acanthisitta chloris; assembly: GCF_000695815.1. NCBI lineage: Eukaryota > Metazoa > Chordata > Aves > Passeriformes > Acanthisittidae > Acanthisitta > Acanthisitta chloris. Next base: position 36,459 of record NW_008683073.1, read on the forward strand.
CCTGGTTAAATAAAAGTAGATAGCAGAAGCAGTCCTTTTGCTTTTGTACTTGATCAGAGGTGATGGTAGCAGCAACTTTGCTGCTGGTGTTTTCTTTGCTCACAGTTCTGTAGTTTTAAACAAAGGCTTTGATTGTTGCTGGGATGCCCTTCCCTGTGCTTATGATGGTGGGCAAAGCCTTCAGGCTCTTTATTGCTCTTGCATGTTTGTGCCTGCTGTTTCCTATGGGCTGGGATCGGGTTTATGCATCTTGTAGGATAGTTTCTTGTAGTTTTCCCATTTCTGCATGCTGTGGACTGTGCACTGTGCTCCAGTGTTCGCCAAATAAACTCTGCCACAAGTTATGGGAAGAAGTGTTTGTTGCTACAGTGAAAATTTAAGACTTTTCTGCTGCCTTTATAAGAATTATGTATGTTTCTAAATGAAATTGCTCTCTTGGGGTAATGTATTGGGGTTGTTCTCCTCTGAGGAGAGAGCAGGTTGGAAAGGAGCCTCCAGAGGCATAGCTTGGGTCTTGGATTTGAATGTGTTGAAAGCAGAACTGTAAATGTCGGAGCAGGTGATGTGGTTGCTTTGCTCAGGCTCTGTATCAGTTTGTGCATGAAACTGGAAGATCCAGTGGGAGGGTTGAGTAATGTCTCACTGTTCTTGGGGACATAGAAGGAAGTTCTGACAATGTTTGGGATTAATCACTGGGTGCAGACATGCATTCATGCAAGTTAAGTCTGGTACCATAGTGGCTAAGAAATACATGAAATCAGAAATTGGGGGTGGGGGATGGGGGAGTGGTGTTGTTTCCCTCCAAAAATGTTTTTGCCGACCAGTTTTCTGGAGCTTCCCACTGTGTTTCCAAACGTGTTTCCATCCACGTTCTCTTTGCCTTGTGTTCCACTAATAATGGAAACAGGATTGCTTATAAAGCAGAAGGGTTAAGAGACAAGATTATGCTTTTAACTTGTACCTGTTTTCTTTCCTTCCCCCAATTATAATAGGAGCATGGAAAAACTCAATAGAAGAATGGACAGCCGAAGACTGGAATGAGGATGTAAGTGCACCTTGTTGGGTATACCATTTGAGTAATCTTTTCAGAGTTTGTGTTGTTTTCAAAAACTAGGTGTTTGAAGTAATACATTTCTGTATGAATGCAGTGATATTTCTTACTGTGTTTGCTGTAATTCCTGTTTAAAACATATATATTTAGATAAACTTACTTTTAAACTAAAATTATGTCAAGGAATATTTATCTTGCTGGGTGGACAATACATAGATAAAAATATTTTAGTTTTGTCCCAACTTAGTTATTTGTGAATTGCAGTTCTTCACTGCCCAATGCTGATGGGTGTTAACAGCATACTTCTCCCTATTGTTTAGGATTTTAAAGCCATATTATGACAAGACTCATATGTAATTAAGCACTGAAGCCAGTATGCACTTCAGACATCTTGTTTGATGCTTTTTCTTTGAAATCTGTGTAGTTATTCTCTGCCTCATGTTCATAATATTGAAAAAAATAAGCTAGTGGTATGCCAAAGTTAGTACTTAATTGCTTGACTCCAGTTGTTTCATCATGATGTGTTGTCTAAAGTGCTACCACAGTTTTGGTTATTGTACTTTGTCAGATGAGATGTTTTGGTATTTGTGATAATCATGTGTGAAAATCGCACATTGTGATTTTAAGTTTTCATTTGTTGTATTAAAGCTTAAACAGTTCGGAAAACAAATGAGTATAAAGAAATATGAAAAGAAAAAGCTCTTAAGAAGTCTTTAATTTCTTATAGGAACACCCGTTATTTCAAGTCTATTTTCAGAAGAATAGGAGGTTGTCTCAGAACTTATCCCTTATTCCTCTTCCTGTTGGGTGGAATGTCAGTGTTACGTGTGAATGTTCCATGTAACAGATATAAAAACTTTGTGCTTGCCTAATGAGTGGGACGTGTCTTTTGAGAAAATGGAAAGAAACTCTAAAATTCTTAGATATTCTGTATCAGTGAATGCCATCAAAAGCTGACAGGAGACCTTATCACCCTCTACAACTCCCTGAAAGGAGGTCGTAGTCAGGTGGGGGTTGGTCTCTTCTCCCAGGCAACCAGCAGTAGTACAAGAGGGCACAGACTCAAGCTCTGCCAGGGGAGGTTTAGGTTGGCTATTAGGAAGAAATTTTTTACAGAAGGAGTGATCAGGCATTGGAATGGGCTGCCTGGGGAGGTGGTGGATTCACCATCCCTGGAGGTTTTCAAGCTGAGACTGGATGTGGTACTTAGTGCCATGGTCTAGTAACCATGGTAGGGTTGGACTCGATGATCTTTGAGGTCTCTTCCAACCTGGTTGATTCTATGATTCTATCATCTATTAAACCTGTCCTGGATTTCTGCAGTATGTGCTAAAGGTGGACTAAGGGCTAAGAATAGTGGAAATCTACAGCCTGTTCTTACCCTTGTTTGGTGTTGGTACCATGCAGCATTTGTTATGTTGACTAGGGACAGAATTTTTTTCTAATTAGTTATTAAAGCTGATTTGCACGAGTCTTGAAATCTCTAACCCATTGTTAACTTTTATTAATTTTAGAGTCCTGGAAAAATCCCTGTAGCCTAGGAGAAAGATCTGTGCCGATGTTCAGAAAGAGTGAATGAAATGTTGAGCTGCAGGCACATTAGCTCTAAACATGTACAAGGGAAAAAGTAAAGGAAAAGTAGATTTGTATTTTAAAAAGGAGCAGCTCAAGAATACAGCTTGTGCCCTTCAGTGTGGTTTTGTGGAAAATAGCTCCCCTTATAATCAACCTGGTCTTGGTCTTTAAGTAAATTGCAAGTTAACTGTGAAGATAGTGTATGTGTTTGTAAGAGATGTGATCTATATCCTTTGTTCTAAAAATAATTGCATTCTATCCCAAATCACATTAAGTGGATTGAAATTGACCCTGGCGTTTCTAGGAGGACTACTACAAGAACCCAGTCCTGGGCCAGATGCCATCTAGTGCCCCTGTCAATGATTTTGAAGTAAAAATAGTCATTGCTGAATAAAATGTGTGAGAACTCCAAAAATTATTGGAATGACAATAAAAAGTATCCAGTCATGTAG
>NW_008683073.1:39570-45777 GCF_000695815.1 Acanthisitta chloris
ATGAAAAATACTTTAATATAGCCAAGTGCCTGTTGGTTTTATAGGAATGTAGACATGCCTCTGGAACAAGGGGCTGGTGTCTGGAAAGCAGCAACTCCAAAGTTTTTGGGATTGTAGTGGATGATGAAAAAAGAACAGCTCAGCATGATTTCTTGAATCCAATTTTTCATTGCTTTTACAGAACAAAAAGTGCGTTTAATAGCTGATGGCTACTTTCTGATAGGTGAGGTCCTTGAGGGGAGATTTTTAGTTTACGGAATCCAGAAAGGTTACTATAGGAGCATATAATGGGCTCTGGTTTTAGTCCAGCAAAAGCATAATATGAACCTAGGGCTGGAAAGTGGATACATGCAATAAACAATTCTAGCAGTATGACTAATGATTGAAAGAACCAAGGAAGTTGAAATATTGGCTGTCTTCAGGAAAAGAGCAGATGTTTTTCTGAAAAATATTTCTGTTCAAATGTGGTGTTCTCTAGTCAGATAAAAATTATGAGCAGGTGAGTGAAATTTAACACTTGGCCTGAGAAGAACTAGATTTTTGTGATCTAGTAGTCCTATCTAGTATTATCTTTAGTAGTGAGTGTGGAGCAGTTATAACAGGTTATGAGCATGCTATTAAATGGAGTGGAAACTGCTTGCAATGAAAATAGGAGGTTGTATTTTATATATTCAGGGCATGGACAATGAAGGACCAGACAAATTTTGAGATACTGTAGGTGGCTCTGGGTTTTCTCTCTTAAAATTGTGGTCATATTCTTCTGGCTAAAGAAAGTAAAGATTTACTACAGAAACTATCAGAAGGGAAAAAATAGAATGCATACAAATTGGTGGAAAGTGGATGAAGGCAAACATTTTCTGTACAATATTGGTAGTCTTAGTTCTTATTTTAAACAATAGCAATACTTTGAAAAAAAAAAGGAGAGGAAGTGTATTTTGGTGGGAGTGTTTGCTTTACCAGGAAGCAGCATGAGAATTTGTTCTAATTTCTGTAACTTCAGTACATCATATCAAAGTAGTAATAAGGTTTTTTATTTCTGATTTATTGATGTTGAGATTTTGAGGATGCTGGAGTGTACTTTACTGTTGTCCTTGCCATTCCTATTCTCCTACCCTAGAAGCTGGTAGCTAGTTGTTAAATATGTTGTCTGTTAGGTGATTGGAGATTTGATTTTTATCATAGGAACAGGAGCTGGAAAGCATAGGCATTTTGCTGCAGATGGAGGAAATACCCTTGTGAAGCTGACATTGACAAATGGTTCATGACAATTCATTTAGTTCTGGGAACATGCCAGAGTCTTGGTGGAAGATTTGTGAGTGTAGTGTACGGTGAGCGTAATGACTTGGTTAGGGGCTGAAAATACTACTTCTACGAAATACTAAATACATCTGTGTAATAAAACTTTTCAGCTGCTGCAGCATGAAATACATGTTTTGACAAACGTCATAATCCCAGCAGAGTTCTCAATGAAGTGCTTGACTGGAGCTTGTGGCAGTGAGTTTGCCTTTGGGTGTAAAGTAAACCTGAGTACAGCTGAGCTTGTAGCTTCAGACTTCGGATTGCACGCTGGTTCCCTTGTAGAGAGCCTTTCCTCTCTCACACATCACGCATGCTTCTGCGCTGTCACAAACATCCTCAGGCTCCTCACTTTGCTTAGGTTTTGGGATTCATCAGTGTTTTGTCCATGGTTAGTCTTATCCTGGGTTATGAGTGTAAGAAGCTGATGATATTACAAAGAACTCAATATTTAATCAAGGGATTGCAGACCACAAGGCTGCTACTTGTGCCTTTAGTTTTAGAGCTCTTTGGGGCATATAATGCAGGAGCCTTGGCACCACAAAAAGTACAGTAGACATTGTTTTAAAATAACAGGTACAGTGGAGAAAGGGCTGAAAACAGAGGAGCAGCCTTTTTAACTGGAAATATACTTAAGCTGAATCCTTGTTCTTTGTTTTGTTCAGTAAATACTTGTGGGCTGATAGTATTATGATCAGGACAGAGTTGTTTTCTAGAAATGAGGGATTAAAGTGCACTATATTGGAAGCAAGGCAAGGGAAAGAAATGGAGGGAGGAGCTGTGATGGTACTAGTTTTTTCATGACCTAGTGTGTTTTATGTAAGTGAGTGATATGAGAGTACATGAAACATGCATACTTTGTCTCTGAGTGGTGATTGCTCCCTGTCAGCCCCTCTGCACTGTTCTTAAATCAGGTGTTTCATGGACGAAGTCCTATGAGATGCCCATTTTCAGGGATACATATGCTTTCAGTGAAGCTGCCCATGGGATGACAGATGAAATTGGCTCTTGTCTGCGATGTCCTTTAAACTGGGCTGCTAGTAATTTATATAATTAAAAATGTATCATGCCTGGAAGACCTATAGTCAAATGGCACATGCTGAAGGTGTTCTTTGTGAGTGTTTGAATGCATCAGTTCTTCTTCTTCACCACCACCAATGGAATTAAAGGTGATTTTGTGTAAATTTAATTTAAAATACAAACATTGTACATGCAAGTTTCTGTCTAGCTATACCTAACCTGTATTGGCTTGAGACCTGGTTTGCAAGTGCTTGTATCAATAGAAACAGATTAGCCCTAGGAAGTTGTAGCTGTCTAGCTGCTACTTTTTAAACAGGAATAGCTATTAGGAAAACCAACCGCACAGCGAACAGCCAACCCCTCTACAAACCCAAACCACCCCTTTTTCCCTTAAGGCCCCAGCTGGCCAGCTCCACTAGCCCGGGTACCTGTGCAAGGATGTCTTTATTGAAACAGCATGGTGAAACCAGGGCAGTTTCCTTCTCTGCTTGGTCTGACTTGTTGTACTAGTATCAGCAAGGACACGGTACTTACTTTATTACTGGTTTTGAACTCACGCTCTCAGAGCAATCAGTTTAAGGTGTTACTCCCACCCCTAGCAGAGCTGCCAAGAAAGAACTACGAATTGCTGGTTCACTGTACTTACGTGAGTTCAAACCTGCCTCCACTAGTGATAGGAGCTGAAAATATAAGACACAAGGATACATTAAATGAGCAGGAGCAGTGCAATGTGTTGGTGTTCTGCAACAAAATTTATCAGAACTGCTGTGTGGAGTACTAAGTTATGCCTGTGTGCTGATGATAGACCACCTACCACCTTAATTAGTTCTACTGGTGTAGTTTTTGGGTAAACTGTTTCCCAGACTGATGTAGTTACTTTGTATATTTGTGTGTGTTTTCAGTGGATGAAATTTTCTAACATTTTAATTAAATTGCAAGTTGATTCCATGGAGAAGACTTTGCTGAAGTTTGATTACATATTCTTGTCTTTTTAAGCGGAGCTGCAGTGTAGCTGTTTGTAAGGGTAGTTTGACTTTACTTTTATCTTGAAAGTTCATGGCCAAGATAGAATTTCTGCAGATGTTGCAGCAGGGAAGTGTGAGCATCTGTATGATTAAAACACCTCCCCTACTTCTCTGCCCCATCTGTTTTGCAGCTTTCTGAAACGAAAGTCTTCACAGCTTCATCTGTTCCAGCTGAGAATCATGTGACTCCAGGACAAAGGTAAGCTCTTCTTTCGTGTTTTCCCTAGATGTTAAAAACCTTCTGCTTGATGAAGCAATGGTAGCTTGCATGCATAAAGTATTGTATAAAACTTTGGTCAGAGATGCGTCAAACTCCTCTGAAAATTGCAAAAGCCTTGTTTATAAATTGCTGGCTTTGTGGATTCCTGAGTTATTTTTTTTGACCATGGAAATGGAGACAAACTTACCAAATCTGTGAGCTTAATGTCTTCTGCATGAGGACTGGTTGCTGGCAGCAACAAAGGCAGCTGAAAAGTTTTCTGCTGTTGAAAAGGACACTCTGGCTTTGCTGTCCAGAAAATGGAAAGCCTGCCCTTGTAGATGCAGAAAGTGCTTTGACAGCTGTGTTAACACAAAAGCTTGCATTGACAAGAAGATGATTTTCTGGTAAACATCACAATTACTGCCCTTTACTGATGATAGACAGCTACGGTCAAAAACCAAAAATACATCAGTTGCTGCCTTTTTTTTGCTTACCTGTGTCTTCCAAAACCTGGCTGGAGGTGCTATGGGATCAATTGCCTCAGGTTCTTGGAGAGCAGGTTAAAGTTGTTTGATGAATACTCTGGTAGTTGAATAGCATGACATCTGAAAACTAAATACCCTAATCGTTCCAAACATTCTTACACTGCTGCTGTACTGCAGCAAAATTTTCCATATAACATGGATGTGATTTGCAGGAGGCATGGTGTTTGGTGGTCTACAGTTTATATTCCTTTCTTACAGGTAATATGCTCATGTTCTTTGTTCTATTCTTGCAGTAGATATCTCTCAAATTATGTTAGAAAACATTTTAGTTTGTCAGCTTTAGTCGGAGTGGGGTTTTATGTTCGTTTCTTGATGGCTTTTCTTTGTGGGTGTATGTTTTATGGGGAAGGGGAACTTGTTATAAGAAAGTTTTGAGCATTAAGAAGTCTATCCTGATGAAAGTGCTGGAAGCAGATTTTCAGCCCGAGGCTGGAGAGTAAATATGTGTAGGGATTTTTGCTTTCTAGCAAAAACATCCCTTCTGTCTCTTTGGTATGGTAGACTAGCAACATTTGGAAAGACTGTTAATCAGTAATAATTCTGTTGCTAGGATGGCAGTTTTAGTGTTGTTTGTGCTTTCTTCAGTGTCAGTGCAGTTTAATCGTCGTGTTCATTCCAGCCAAATTTCATATTGTCTTACAGCATTGATTTAGTGACACTCCTTCAAAAGCCAGTGACATCTACCCAGGAGGCAGAAGGAAACTCATTTGAGTCTCCCCAGCAGCAGACCTTTGGCCAAGCCTTAGTCTTCACAAATTCTCAGCACAGCACCCAGATGGCATCAGGAACTGCTGGCTCCAGGGTTGTAAACTCTTACTCTCCCCAAAGTCTGGTAAAATTATCTTATGCTTTCTAAATATTGTTAATGAGTAAACATTTCAGGTTAAACAACTTTTCCAGTACTGATCATTTCATGAGATGTTTCAGTATTTGTAAAATTCAGGCTGCAAATGAAGAATTCCATTCCTTCTATTCACACTGCCCCAAGAAAATACTGCATTTTTTCATTTTGCTAAGTAGTTGTTCTGGGGTTTACATGAAGTACTTGTATTAATTTTTGATTAGAGAGCAGATGTGTTTACTGCTTGCTGATGTAGAATAAAATAATTTGTTTACAGTGAAGAGTTCTAGGCCAGAAAACTGCTGTGTTATTTCTGGGCACATATTTGAGTGCGTTTTGTGGAAATGTGCCTATTGAGTCAATGTTGAGGGCGTGAAATTGAGCATTTGTTCTCTGAAAATCATTACTGCTATCATTGCTATATTACTATTAGTAAATATGTGCTATTTTGAGATGCATAGGTTACAGTAAATTAGTAGCATTGCAGTTACAGTGGTGGAAGGTTTTGTTGGTCATTTGTTAGTAAGCTAGGTCTGAAGAGGTTTTAGTTGCTGCCAAATAGCAGTTCTAGGCATTGACTCTGTGATTATGTTCTAATTATTAACTAAACAATTAACTCCACTCCTACCCTTTTCTTTTCGTAGTCTACAGTTCTTTGTTCTGGCTTTGGAGAACTCAGATCCTCTAAACTGGCAAACTCTACTGGTTCCCAAATCTTGGATCAGTTGAAATCTCCAGGGTTGGGTCAGTTTTCCTCTGAGCCAAACAACAGTAGTTCTGCCACCACTGGCACAGCTGCTGCATCATCCTGGGATCTAAAACCACCTATTCCTCAGTCCTCAGTCCTCGGTCAGTTTGGTAAGCGCTTTGACATAGCTTCTTGTCTCTTTCAGTTAGCTCTTAAGATGTCTTGATGCCAGTGGCAATTAAAAATGGCCTTAATGAAAGATATTTTTCTAAAAAATGGTAGTACAGTGAGTTACAACATTGCAACAGTTACACTTACTTGCTGGTAGTTTAAGCCTACCCATAAATGTCATTGCATCTTTGACATTATTGAGCCTTCCATGTAATGGCATCTTTGATTCAGTGTGCTGAGTATTTAAGTGGAACTTGATTGTGTCTGTTTTGCAACGAATACTGGAAAAGACTTTTCAGCATGCCTATGCTGGTTCTGAGTGTAAAAATGTACTCTATTTTGTCTTTTTTCTCCCCAAAATTTTCTCTTCTAACCATTATATGAATTTTGTATGAGTACTCTGTCATTTCTTTGTAGTG
>NW_008683073.1:45808-60501 GCF_000695815.1 Acanthisitta chloris
CCTAATGTGCTGAGAATAATGCAGGTTACTTGTTTTGTCTGTTCATAATTTTATTAATTTTTAATGTAATGAGTAAATTAGTAGAAACAGTGAAAATTACAAACTAGGTTTCTGCACCGTCTTTCCTAGCAGTGTTCTCACTGTGAAGAGAGTAGCTCTTGTATCTCTCATGTATGTGTATGTTTTTATGTCTAGATAAGCAGCCAATTTAGTAGCAGTTGCTATCACTGACATGCAGAAGTTCTGAAAAAAACCATGTTTATTTATATTTTAAGTTGCTTTCTAATGGACTTTGCCAACTGAATAAAAATATTTCACACTGAAAATGTTGTAGATCTGTTATGGTGGTTGACCAGTGCTCTGGGCCACTTCATGGCTTTCAGCACCTGAAAAATACAAAAGGGGTAAAACTGTCCATGTCCAGCAGCTCTCTGACTCTCAGCCATATTAAGATTGTAAATGACTTTCTATTTGTGTTGAAAATCTCCTTTGTAGGAGCAGGGAATCTTAACTCCTAATACCCCTGAGCTGGAACTCTTTACCCCCTGGAAGTAATCACATTTTGTCAGCACAGTTAATTACAGTGAAACCTGCCTTTTTTGATTAAAATAACTTGTAACCGGTTTTGAGGACTAGTGTGTGATAATTTTGTGACTGTATAGATACATTTGTTTTCATATTTTTGGAGAAAGCTAAATAATGCTTGCCCACAGCTGTTTCTTTAAGGTATCAGTTATTGTCATTATTGTTACAGTGGTAATGTTCAGTGTGAAACTTGTGTGATGTCTAAAAGAGACTTGCACATGCTATAAAATCATGACTGTTGAGTGTGTCAGGTCACCCATATTTTTCCTTAAAGAGTAGAACAGTGAAGGACAGAGTTCAGTGCTTTAATTTTGATACTTCTTTTTCCCAACACTGACCAGACTTCAAATCCCAGCCTGACCCATCCCCAGTTCTCAGCCAGCTGACACAGCGACAGCAACAACAAATGCAGGTGGTTCCTGTTCCTCCTCCTGGGCTGGAGTCATCCTCCTCCCAAGTGAAACTCCAAGAGCCATCACCAGTGGACACCTCTACAGCTGTTAGCAAAATGTTACAGCTCCCCACTGTATCTATGGATAACCAGGCAGTGACTGTCCATCAGACCCAGCACAAACAGATAAAACCACCAAAACGGAGGATAGCTCCAGCATCCAAGGTGGGTAGTTGAGTGGTGACTTGTCCTTAGTAAACGTTAAAACATAAAAAAACCTGGTATCAGCAATAGTGTGGCCAGTGGGACCAGGGCAGGGATCACCCTCTGTATAGAGCACTGGTGAGGCACTTTGAACCCTGGTTTCAGTTCTGGGCCCCTCACAACCAGAAAAATGTTGACATGCTGGAGCGAGACCAGAGAGGGGCAGTGGAGCTGGGCAAGGGTCTGGAGCACAAGTCTGACAGGGAGTGGCTGTGCGAGCTGGGGGTGTGTAGCCTGCAGGAAAGAAGACTGAAGGAGGACCTTATCACCCTCTACAGCTACCTGAAAGGAGGTTGTAGCCAGGTCAGGCTCTTCTCCCAGGTAACAGGCAATAGGACAAGAGTAAGTGTCCTCGGGTTGCACCAGAGGAGGTTTAGATTGGATGTTAGGAAGTATATAATCACTGAGAATGTTGTCAAGCACTAGAGCAGGCTACTCAGGGAAGTGGTGAATTGCCATTTCTGGAACTGCTTCAAAAACGTGAAGATGAGGTGCTTAGGGATGTGATTTAGGACTTGGCAGTGTGGGGTTTAATAGCTGAACTCCATGATCTTAATGGTCTTTTTCGGCCTAATTGATTCTATGATTCTCTGTTGTATAAAAGTTGCTAGGGAGAAGGAGAGCAAAAACTTAGGTATACTTCAGGTTTACAGATCAGGACATCCTAAGCTGGATAGTTATTATGTCCAAAATACAGTGGTGATGTCTTTTCCAAGGACATATGTGGTTGATCTATGTGGGAAATACCTGTTGCTGAGCAATTTTCAGATTGACTTTGCCACAATATGAATATTGGCTGAGGCAGAGACATACACATATGACACTTCAGTATTTTAGATCAGCATAGCTTACTGTTTCAGCTCCAGATCAGGGCAGAATCAGTGAATTAATTTCAGGTTGTTAGGAGCATAGTTAATTTATGTGATGTAAAGTGTTGTCACAGTTCTGCTTAGCATCATGGTCTGAGGCAGTAACCAAAGAAGACTTAAAGAGATGAGAGGATTTCAGTTGTTAGTATATTTGACACAGATGGTGCATGCAGACCAATTACAGCTTTTTTCCTTTCTTTAAGATTCCTGCCTCTGCAGTGGAGATGCCTGGATCAGCAGATGTGACAGGGTTAAATGTTCAGTTTGGAGCTCTTGAGTTTGGATCAGAGCCTACGCTCCCAGAGTTTGGATCAACTTCAAGCAGTGAGAATCCCAGCCAGTCGACCAACAATAGCTTATACTCAAAATCTGTAAAGTATGTGTGAGTTCCCCTCCTGCATTCTTACATGTCTTCTTGAGAGGTCAAGTCTTTGCCAAAAGCATCAAGACACAGTTACCATGCAATGGGAGGGGAAAGCGTGATGACTTGTAAGACTAAGTGTTTTCTGTGGGTTGCATCTTCAATGAGAAATTTCTTCTCTAGTGATAATCAAAATCTCCCTGGATGGGTGGATGTGAAGCTGGAGATGACATGAATATAAATAGCCCTTTAATAAGCTACCCTGTATAGAATTGCTTTCTCATGTGTGTTTGCCTGATTTTGAGATACATTTGAGGGTTTGTTGGTCACAACCCACACTTTTCTCCTTTTGATTCAGGAGAGGTGACCTTTGTACCATACATATGTGTTAGTAGATTGGCACCAGATTACAGGTCTGATGCTCTTATGCAATGAGAAAAGAATCTCAGCTCTCTGTATGCAGAAGCTTTTACTGAAATGCTAAAACAGCCAGTGATAAATACTAATGTACCAGTAATCTGTTTTTTCTTCCTTATTCATTCAAAAATCGGCTTCAGTAGAAAGCTTCCTGAATTTAATTCAGAAATATTAGTGAAAATAAACTTTCACATTCATTTTCAGTTTTATACATGATTTAAACTATTTGGAATGTAAAACATTCCTGCATGTTTTTAAATATTTTTGCTCTTTGCATAGTTCATTCTGTAACATTAGAATTTTATTATAGAAAGGCTGTGTGTTTCTTGTCACACTTTATCAGTCTGCTTGTATGAAAGGAGAGATTATAATCATTAATATATCCTTCAAGAAGGTAGAATTAACGTGACTGGAAAGTGCTCTTGTGTAAACTCTAGGTTTGGTTGGGCTGGCACAAGGAGAGTGAATGGTGCTTAGTGCAGCTGGTGGTTTTGAATCAGTGATTACTGGGGATCAAAACAATATTATCTAAATTTTTGGATCATTTTTATATTTTCTGGTATTAATAGTGTAGATTAGTCTGCATATTTAAGTTAGTTCTAGATTACTGTACAGGAGTTGAATTTTCATAAAGATGTTTGAGATATTTACCAAGATGATAAATAATTTTTACTTTTTCCAGTGATCCTTTGAATACCTCTTTGCCAATATCCAATACAGTACAGGAGTCCACCTACACAACCTCTGCCATCAGCTCTTCCAGCCTGACCTGCTCATCCCAGAGCACTAGCCCAGTAACAACTTCCTCCTATGACCAGACTTCTGTGCATAGTAGGATAGCGTACCAAAGCTCCATGGCTCCGTCTGATTCAACCCCTGTTGCAGTTACGGTGAGTCAGTTTCAGAAATAAGATCTTTCAAAAGGGGAAACATTCTTATCTGTGCTAGGCTTCTATTACCCTGAGAAGTTAATGTTTTAACCAAGCCAAGTGATGTTTTGGATTCTCAAGTCCACCCTCTTACTTGTTTTTCCTTTCTTACTGTGTAGGGTTTTATTTTTTGCAGTACTGTACTTGGGATATTAGAGCCTGTGATTTTATTGGTTTTGACATCTTAAATTGTATTTTGACCTTTTTTCTCTTGTGATGGCATTTAAGATTCCACTTTGGTTTCCTTCTCTGAAGCTTTTTAAAAGGGAGCTATCTTTGTATGTAAATATTAGTCATGGTATTCTGCCATAACTTGACAGTTTCTATCCAAAAGTTCATTATTTATTAAATTTATATGGCACCTAGGAAACGGATCCCAAACCTTTTTTGGCCCCTTCAGCATTATTTTTCTGTTGGATTTAAACACCAGTGGGAATTATTGTCACGTTTTATTTTAATAAGCATAGGGAGAAGTCAAATATAGGACGGAGAGAATCTCTCTTGGCAGACTCAAAATCACCTGCTCTCTTTGTATATGGAATGTAGGGTTTTTTTAAAGAGAATTTATGAAATGTTTAAGGAACTTGTGAGAGTTTGTAAGTTTATTTACTTCTGGCCTTTGTTATGTGTTGGCTCAGTCACACTTGTCTTCTGCACTAGCTCGTATGTACTGGTGAGGATCAAGCATAGACTATCCACTTCTGTACTCCAGCGTTACCCAAAAAACAACTGGTGCCTCTCAAGTCTTATCTTTCAATGGAAAAAAATTGGCGTCTCTGTGTAACTTGGATAGTTAAAATTGTGAGTTACATTAGATCAAAAGCACAACCATTTCCTATATGTTAATGCAATTCTTTCTTTCATATTGGTGTGAACCTGAAGTTTGTTATATACAGTACATGGGAGGCTCTTCTGCTGATGGGTGTATTATGGGCAGTGTATGGGGTTCTGTATGTTCAGGACACCTTGCACTTGAGGCAACTTTATGTGGTTCTGTTAAAGGCAGCAAAAATTTAATTTTCTGCCTTGTCTTTCAATTTAGAATGAATATAGAAGTTTGCATGAAGCATGTTCGATGTGTGATTCAGTCTGAAAATTTAGTACACGTCTAAGTTGATGTACTCATTCATTTCTCTTTTGTTTACAGAACGGACACAGCAGTGTTAGAACACAGGCAACCCTTGACAGTAAGTTCACAAAGTTTGGTTGTGTGCAGGACTTTCTGATCTTTCTTTAATGCTTGCTGTGCACACAAGTATAACAGTGACATTGACTTTAAGGTTTTATATTGTTTTCTGTGACTAATTTTTGGCTGACCCGTCTGAGTTTATTTTGTGCTTGCATAGGATACTGCTTGCTTCTTGACTAAAACTGAAGTATGGAAGCAGCTCTATTAAATCTACAAACCTAAACAGCCTTAGAATTAGAGAAGCTGCTTTGCTTCTTCTTTTCTTTTGAATTTACCTGCCTGAAATTACGTAATGTAAAATAAAAATATGAAATTCAAATTTAATATAAAATTTCTTAGCAGTTCTTGCAGCTCTCGGTTGAGAAGCTGCAAATAGCATTTAACTGTAATGAAACAGAAGTCACATTCTTTGAATGCACCTCTTACTGGGTGTAGTGCTGCCTGTGCCCTGTTAGAAGCCTCTGGGGAATAAGGGTGATGGACAGAGTCCCTCTACCATGTCCTTTGGTACCTTGCAAACAATACCTCAGTACTGGCTCTGGTACAGGTGTTACTGTTACTTTATCTTGGCCTGTTTCTAATGTAGTATTGACTTGTAGCACCCCTACAGCTCTCTTCTTAGAGTTAAAGTAATTAAAGTTTATAGTATTTACTATTCTGACCTTTATGTACTGCTCTGTGGAAGGCTCTCAAGGACTGCTGTGTGAATTAGCATGTTTTGGAATTCTGACACTCCAATTTTAGGTCTAACTGCCTCTTAGACATCTCTTCGGGTAGGTCATTAGTGGGACAGTGTTTTGTTTGCGCCAAGTTCAATTTAAATAAGCAGGAGGAGTCTATATGCCCAAAGAGTTATCATATTAAAGTCTGAGAGATATATATATATAAAAATAAATATAGCTTTCTTACTCTCATGTGCAGCATTAATAAGGAATTTATGAAATTTGCTACAGGAGTTGTCTTTTTGCTATGGAGAACACAGATCTGAAAATTTCTATTTTTTATATATTACACAATAATGGCTTTATTAATCTCTTTGCCTATGCCAGTTCTCTTTTGAGGACATATTTGGATTTTATTTCTGTATTTCAAGCACATAGACTGCAATCAGTTTTCTTATGTTGAATCTATTTCATACATCCAAATGATTTTGAATTTCTCTCAACTTCTGAAAGTACTAACCTTCCATATGTGCTGTAATGTTCTTAGTCATTCATCTCTTGTCTTTGCAGTTGCTCTCCTTTAATATCCAGATCTTGTGTTTGCTAAACCTTTAGTTCATATTGTAACTGATATGTTACAGTTCTGACCATCCTACTTGTGTCCATGTTTTCTTTGCCTTGCACATTATGTTCAGGCACCTTGTAAGGGACCTTAAGATGGTGATTCTGTCCCTTATATCGAGGACATCTACTTTTACTTTCAGAAGGGATCCGTGCTCTAAGTGTGTTGAGAATTTTAAATGTGATTTACTCCTTTTTTATATGAATATTGTGAGGAGGTATCAGGTGATAGAGTTGCTTCCTTCATAACTGTGTGCGCCACTTGGATTTCCTTCTCTGTCATACTTATTGCCAAGGCCAGGACCTCTTGATTTCTGTTTGCACTGCAGCCCACCTGCCTTGGATCGTTTAGCAAGGAAACCAAACCAATAAAGTGAAAAGGCATTGATGTCTGGCTTCCAAATGTGTATTTGACTTTTGTTTGGTGACCAGTCAAAAATGTCTTCACATGCAGTGCGAGTTAGTGATGACCCACTGGGTAGTCTCTGCAGTAAGGAAGTGTGGCCCAGCAGAGGGCAGGGCTCGGCTCTTTTCTGAGTTTTACTGGTGAGTGAGTGCCTCTAATTCTTTATATTTCTTTTGCAGGAGAAGAGATAAATGTATTAGGTGGGAATCATGTTGGGCCTTAGAATTGTTCAGTGTCTTATTACAATCTAATGATCCTTTGGAAAGGCACATCTGTGTTAAATAAGTTTTACTCTGTGTAGCCAAAGGTGCTGTGTAGGTTGGGATGAAGAAACAAAGCTCTAGGTAAAACTAGAGTTGTACAGTGCCTTGGAAAGGCACAAATGACTTCTGTTTTCTGAACCGAAAGCAAGAAACTTTAAAATTACTTGTGAGCAAAAGCTAGTGGTCCAGATAGTGGTAGGTGAAGTGCAGAAGACTCTTGTTTGCTACATGTGTAGCAGGGAAAATTATAAATCTGTTGTAAGTAAGAAGCTTAAAGAGAAAAAATAATAGTTGAGTTGCTCTCTGAATTTTCCTTAATAGTCAAATTGCTTGATATGGTTAGTAGTCCTTAATGGCCAGGTTTTTGTAAACCAAGAGGAGAATACTACTGTGCTGGTGAATCCAGGCTGGGATGTCAGGTGTGTTGGAATTTGTCTTTGAATGCTTCCTTTTTAACTTGTTGCAGCTACTTCATCAGTTCCAGCACCTAAGACAGAGCCTTCTCCTTCACTACCTTCAGCTGGTTCTCTGCCCAGTGTGGTGTCCACCACAGCCTCGATTCTGCCTTCAGCATCTCAGCACGTGGCAGCATTGGCCAGCTTGCCTCAGTCCAGTGATCTGGCCAGCAGCTCACTCTCCCAATTAAGCAGGTATGGTAGGAGTTGTCATAAACTGAGAGGGGTTCAAATTTGGGGAAGGGGCAGGCGTAAGGGTGATTCCATGTGGGGCTGTCAGGCACCAGGTCCCCTTTTCTGACATGAACTGCACTTAGAAGAGAGATTCAAAAGAGTACAAGATGGGTTCGATTGCCAAGTATGAGCTCTGGGCTGCCTCCTAATGGCAGAGCAGCTGCTGGCCTCAAATTTTTGTGGTATTTAAACGACTTTGTGTTTCAAGGGGTTTGCTTCAAGTGTTCTAGCTAAATCAGCTAGATTGATTGCCCGAGTTTCTCTTTCTTGCTGCCTGCTGTTTGTTCAGTGTCATATGTATGAAATCCTTATCAGTTTATTTCATGCCCAATTTTGAAATAATGTGGTTTAATGAATATTTTTATTTCTTAAAATTAAAAAGCAGAAATAATGTCACAGGAAAGCTGGTTGTTTTCTTCTTCTATGACATTTCCTTAAGGTACTTTGAACTGTCATATTGACGCTCCTGGAATTACATTTAGTGTAACTCAGCCCATTCTCACTGTCTGTCTGATTTTTCTCAGTGCCTGTTACTTGAGCTTCCTGCTCAAGCAGGTGACATCCTGAAGCTGTACTGGTTGAGTTATATTTTTAATACTCACCTTTATACTCTGTTAATATAGGAACTGATATGATGGGATATCAGGATTTTTTCTTATTTCACTGCTAGGACATGGTTAATTCTGTTAAAATATGCTAGTGGTTTTTTTGTTGAATAAAATAGTAAATATGCCAAACAAGAACTGTTCCATTCACATTAGAAACATCATCTCCCCACGTTTAGTTGTTGAAATTTAATCTATGAAGCTGCCATGATTTATTGTGGTCCCACCCTTTGAAGAGCTGCCGGAAGTGCTTGCCCTTCAATTAGGGCATCTAATTTAGTCTTCAGCTTTGATATCAAAACTGCTGTGTTTTCTTGTGGCTGTTTCCATAGAGAGCACTAAAGTAATTCTATGGTTAGGATCTCTCTTGCTTCTGATTTCACATGAAGGGGATCTTTTTTGAGCACCAAATCATACATGTGTTTTATAGCTTCATTTTGTTTGCCTTTGTTCAATGTTCTTTTGGTGTATTGCATACTGTATACAGTATTGCGTACAGTAAGGTACATTATTGGCCTCGAATGTGAGGTGTAACTTTTGTCAGTGTAAATGTTTAAGAACCAGGTTCTGTCACCTTTCAGGGAGACATGCAGAGATCTTTGGATGAGGTATGGGGCAAATACCCTGCAGTTCTCCGTGGCAGAGTTAACATTATGCAGCTTAAAATGTGAGAAATAACCTTAGTGAGTCAAACCAAAGCACTGCCTGACTTAAAACCTGTCCCCCATGGCAGGCAGCAGCAGTTGCTCGGGGAAAGAATGAGAAACAATGTATTTTTGTGAAACTTCTGATTTTGGACTTGGTGTCTTGGAGTCATTGCTACGTAATTCCTGAAGTAACGGTTGTTTTTCTAAAAACACAGTAAATTGAAAAATAGAAATGAATGGTGTTTCAGATGTTTCTTGTTAGTAATAGTGTCTCTGCACTTGAACTTTTTCATTGAAAGGTAATAGGATATTAACTAAAGGGAATAATGCCTGTAGGGGTGTGTGTGTTACATACATACACAGACATGCCTGTATACACCCTTAGAGATAATATTTTTCTGTAACTAATATCCTACTGTTTATGTGTATACACACTCATATAGAATTTCGTTTCTTTAACTAATGTCCTACTGCCTATCTGTGTTTTTATATAAAAATATGTATATATGCATATATATTAATTAAAAATAGTTCTAGGAAAAAATAATTTGATTAATTCTTTGCAATTTCTTTCTAGCTCCCTTTCCAATCATCAGAGCAGCCTCTCCCCTGTTTCAGTGTTGTCTTCAGGCACATCACATGTGGTAAGTCCTGTCTGTGTTTCAACAGATGTTTGGCATGTAGTCAGTTTATCTGACAATGAAGACCTGCTGAATGTTCTGTGTGTTCCAGTAGCCCAAGAACTGAAAAGAGAGAGCCTTACCTCCAGGAAGAAGGACTGCCAGCCCTCTAGTGGGGGAAAAGAGTCTTTACCAGTTGCAGTTTGTACTAGGTCAGGAATAGCCATGACAGAGGCTTGCCAGTTGCACAGCTGTAGAGGAATTTTCATGCCAGCAAGAGGGGATGAAATTAAATAAATGGACTTCTTATAACACACTTATTGAAAAAAAAATAAAAAAGAACCCCATACTTAGAAATGGCTATCTGCAGTGTCTCTGAAATTTGGTCTATTAGTCTCCACTGGAGAGGTTAGCTGATGACAAAATGCAGGTGATGGTATGATACATGTTACATTTGAGTTACTGTGGCATAATGTTGTGATGATATAGCTGTTTGAATTTAGCTCTCATAATATTTGGTTTTGAATCACAAAATAAAATCACAAGCTTGCAACTTAGTTGCTTGCTTGGTATATAGATAATGCTTCTCTTTTGCATGTGCTGCTATTAGAAGATTGTTGCTATTTTTCTTTTGTGTTCCCAGCATCTTCCACTGTGGTTTATTTGCTCTGTGATCCTCATTCTTTTTCTCTCCTTTCTAGCATACTAGTATTGAGAACACGACATCGCTCCAGCCCTCAACAACCTTTTCAGCTGCTTCAACCTCAGCCACTAGCACCACATCCTCAGTTATCAGCATGGCAAGCAGTATGAACACTACAAACAGCCTTGGCCTGAGCGTTACCAGTGTGTCTATACAAGCTTCTACCACACGGGCAGCTCCCTTAGTGTCTTCAGGTTGGCAATATTCATAGATCACATGGAGAGATAGAGGATTTCAGTCAGCAAGGCTGTCAGTTGAACATCTCACTAGCCATAACTACGCTAAGATGTCCACACTCTTGACTCGTATTTCCAGCATGCTGTATTTGATGATTTGTCATTTCTATAGCTTGTAAATGAAGTGTCTGACGACTGGCTGAAGTGCATTGTTCTTTCACTGTTCTGCTTCCTAGCGCTGCTTCATGGAGGCAGCTGAAACCATTTCAATTGTCTTCTCTTTGCTATTTTCAGCTGCAGTAAGTCATAGATAAAAAGTATGCTGGCAGCCTTTTGGTACTTTCCAGTCTATTGCTGATGATAAGGGAGAATGTGCTGACAGAGCAGAAAATAAAAGGAGAGAATTTGCCCTCCCAGGCTGAGAATGATGTCTAAATTTGCCTTCCAGAGAGGACTGAGGAAAGAACTTTGTGTAATTCATGTAATCCTCTTGGAGAAAGTACATGGCAAAATCAGGCTGTTTCCTGGTGGGACTCTTTTCAGTCTTAAGTAGCCTGTGCTTTTCCTTTCCTTGAGGCATGGTTAAACTCTTCAGGCTATTTGGAGCATTTTCATCAAACAGCACAAAAGTCTTCTGCATAGTTCTGCTCTTGACAAGCTAAGACAGTGTAGCTGCCAGAATTTATGAGCTGTCTTGTCTCGATGCTGAAGCCTTTTCTTTTGTAAACGCTTGTTAAACTACGTGTATTTTGATTTTACAGGCAAAGCTCCCCCAAACCTGCCCCAAGGTGTACCACCCTTGTTGCATAACCAGTATATTGTGGGACCTGGAGGACTACTGCCTGCCTACCCAGTAAGCAGTTTCATTGTTTCTGTCCTTGATTGTTTAACCCTTGGTGCATGTGGGCCCTCCAGACCTGCTGCTGTCTATGCCAAGGCGTTTCTGGTGGCACATGTCACACCTGGAATTCCTGTTCTAGATGCTAAAGAATATATTAAATATATTCACTAGGGGTTTACTGGTGATAGTAAACTGCAGTTCTGTTGGTACAGACCTGATCTGTCTGCTGTTGAAGCTAGACATGCATGTTGCAATGGTTTTCAGTGTTATCAGGCTTTAGGCCCTTTTAAATAGAATTAGGTTTGTGTTGCTGGAATATATTTACCATGGTAATGGTTGAAATGATATATTTCTGGGATCTGACCAGGATCAATTTACTTTTTGTTATCTAGGTTTTCTTGAATCAGAAACTTTATTTTAGTAATTTTTCCATATCAGACAGAATGTGAGAGGAACACCAAAGGTTCTTTGTCGTCTAGTCAGCTGTGGTGGTTTAGGAGTGGTATTCTGCAATTTAGTGTTCCCGCTGAAACACCCCAGACCATGTGCCACTTGCTCACTCCATACCCTCCAGCTGCGGCAGGATGGAGGGAACTGGAGGCACAGACAAGTAAAAATCAGAGGTTGAGATAGGAACAATTTGCTAGAAACAGCAGTGAAACAAGAAAATTAACAGTAACAACTGTACGAACAACAGAGTGTAGAAGACAGGTAACCGTGTCACACACGATTGCACACTATGTGGAACTTGGTGCTGCCCAAATACACACATGCAGAAGAAGAAGGCCCCCCAACCCCTCCACCTCTGTGTGGCCTGAGGTGCTAATCCCAAGGTGTTAGCATGCCCCTCCTGACTGCTGCAAAAGTTAACCCTGTTCTGGCCAGAACCAGGACATCATCAAACCTTAAACCGTGCTGCTCTCTGAAGTAGTGATTACAGCAAAGAGGGCTGTTGCTCTTATTCCCGAACTGAATGCCGTGTAGATTTTTCATAAATTGAGGAACAATGCATCTGTGAGCACCGTATTCAAGATGGGACAGTCAAACTCTCCTCAGATGACTGCTGTCATCAGGAAACAACATCAGAGTGACAGACCACTTAGTTCTAGTAGTTTTAAAATGCTACAGTGCCCCATGATAACACAGTGCAACCTTTTGCTGTACATGTTTAAAATAGAATGGGCCTAAGTCAAATTCTGATCAAAGCCACAAATTGATCAGCATCAGAGCAAAGTGTAGAACGATGATGTATTTTTATCTGTCTTTAAGCAGATTTATGGTTATGATGATCTTCAGATGCTTCAATCCAGGCTGCCAATGGTAAGTAAATTATTTGATTTATTTAATTATAAACAAGTTATCTTCAGTGTTGATCACTTGCGCCATATAAATTGATTCCTTTAATGGTGATTAAGATCTCTTCTTTATCTTCCATATTCTGTTTTTTTAAATACCTGATTTGTAAATTTACACCAAGGTGGTGTAAATGGATGTGGAGCAACTGTTACATTGTGGATTGATTCATCTGCAAAATCTGTAAATAACAGCAACTGTGTGCTGTGCTTCTGATTGGAGAAATTTATAATTGTTGTAGCAACGTTATGACATTTTGCCGAATCTAGTTGAAGTCTGAGTGTGAATGTTTTCTTTTACGAAGAGGTAAGGTTGAACAGCAAGTACAAAAATTGGCAACTGGTAGGTGTATCTGATAGGTTTTGGAGGTGGAGATCTTTGCATAGATACATCATAGCAATAAATGCAGGTGAGCTGCAGGAGGGAGCGTATGGAAAGTTTTCTTCCTTATCTGGATCCAGAATGTAAATGGCGTATGAAACAGGCTGAGCTCTCAGATGTATTGAAAAAGAGCCTCAACTTAGATTGCAAAATAGTAAGAAATTGTCTTTTCAGAAAGATGGGATAAGGATCTTGGAGAGTATGTTTGGCAGTATGTAACTGGGAGCAGTGACATGGTGAAGTGATACAGTGTATCTGTAGAGGCAGAAATGGCACAGTAACCAGTGATATGAGAATCACCAGTGGATGAATGCCATAATTAAAGGTCCAGATCAGTACCAGTAGAGCTTGGGTCAGCCAGAGTCAGGTAGTTAAAAGTGAGTACAGCAATGACCCAGACAAAGCCCTTTTCAGCTGCAGACCCTGAATTAAAAAATAAAGTTGAGCACATTAATGAAGATTTATGCATTCCTGAGAAAGTCATGATCCTTGGAAGAACTGTCAACTGAAATGAATGGAATTGTTTTATTATTTTCATGGCAGCAAAATGACAAAATATTTGAAGTTGCAGGTCCAGGAGAGATGTGGTGTAGTGTGTTAGCACTGGAGGCATGCCAGGTGCCCACCAAGCTGCTCTTTCACTCCCCTGCTCAGCTGGTCGAGGAAGAAAAAAATGTTATGAAAGACTTGAGAGATGGGATGAGGACAGAGAGAGATGACACACAGGTTACAGTCACAGGCAGAACAGACTTGATTTGGGGGAATTAGTTGAATTCATTAGCAAATTAATCAGAGTAGGGTAATAAGTAGAACATGAAACAAAACCAAATCTAAAACACATCTTCCAGCTTCGACTCATGTTTTCCTGCTCTAAGTTTCACTCCTAATTTTCTCTTCCTTATTTCCCTGAGTGGCAGAGTGGGACAGGGAATGGGGCTGCAGTCAGCTGAGCACGTCTCTGACCCTCCTTCTTCATGATCTTCCCCTGCTCCTGTGTGAGAACGCTACTACAGGAGACAGTCCTCCACAAACTTCTCCAACATGAGTCATAAAATGGTTTATGTTGAATGAACCGTAGCAGTCATCTGGTTCCTGGACATGGGCAGGAACACATTCCATGAGCCCAGATTGCTCAAAGCCCAGTCCAGCCTGGCCCTGAACACTGTGAGGGATTGAGTATGCACGGCTTCATTGGGCAGCCTGTGCTAGTGCCTCATGACTCTCACGGGAAAGAATTTCGTTCTAAAGACTACTTTAAACTTACTCTCGCTTGAAAGCTACTTCCCTTGCCCTGTCACTACATGCTCTTGTACAAAGGTCCCTCCACAGAGTCCTTCTCCTGTTCAAATATTCTGTTACTGTGTTTCTTCTGAGTTACCTGGAAATGTTTAAAGGCCACCGTGAGATATGCCTGGAACCTTCTCAAGGCTGAAAGCTGCAAATTCTCTCAGTCTGTCCTTATACCAGAGATGGTCTGGCCTTCTCCCGGATTAGATCCAAGAGGTCCATAACTTCCTTGGCATGAGGATTGCAGAAGTGATGATAATAAGTACAGGACACTAAGAAAGTTGAAAGCCTTCAGTAAAGAAACACCCAACAGATAATTGTGCTGGATCACAGCTAAACAGGGAGGATGCTCGGATGTGGTGGTGGTGAGCAGTGTGCCCAAGTGCTGCCAAGGAAGCAGCTTAGAGTAATTTCAATGTCCGAAGGGAGGGTGT
>NW_008683074.1:0-9387 GCF_000695815.1 Acanthisitta chloris
GGGAGCGGGATTGGGAGAGGGATTGGGAGCGGGATCGGGATCGGAATCAGAATGGGGAGCGGGATTGGGAGAGGGATTGGGAGCGGGAGCGGGAGCGGCAGCGGGGGCGGGCTTTGGGGGCGGGGCAGGAAAGCGGGATCAGGAGCAGGAGCGGGATAGGGATCGGGATAGGGATCGGGATCGGGATCGGGATCGGGCTCGGGATCGGGGCGGGAGGTGCGGGCGGTTCGTCCGTGAAAAGCTGCTCCCGCTCCGCCAGCGGCGCCAGGAGCCGTGGAAAGAAAAAAATTTAACAAAATGAACCCTGATCCCGTTAGTTCCTTTAAACGCGCTTCTCAGGAAAGCCAGGCTTTGCCCCAGGAGATCAGGAATTTCCCTATTCCCTCCTAATCCTGCCCCGACTGAAGTTAATTTGGAGTCTCACCCAGCATCATTAACTGAGCTTTTCGTTCTGGATTTGAAGATGAGAAATGTTATCCTCAATATTTCCAGGTTTACTTGTGTCCCTGCTAAAGGGTAAATCTGTGTCTCTGCTAAAGGGAGTTTTGCCTGGCTATGATGATCAAATCTGAGCTTTTGTTAAATGATGGCACGAAGGGGAGTGGGGAGAGGGGAGAGGTCTTTGAAAAAAATGCCCCTTTTCCCTGAGCAGAGTCTGAAGACTAAGCTGGATGTTTGTTATAAATTTGAGCAAACTCCACAGAAATATTCAAGTTTACAAGTTAATTTGTGAGCTCTCCTCTCTGTTCCTTAGTCCCCTTACTGACTGACACAGTCATGGAATTGGATGCAAACACTACAGGGGATTAAAAAAAAAAGGCAAAGAGTTTCTGAAATTATATTTGCACACAGAAACCCAAACTGGTTTGAATTTTCAACAGTAAATGCTAAGAATATGTACTGCAGGGGGAGATTGGCATTAAAAAAAAAAAAAAAGTAACAAATTGATTCAAGAAAATCATATTTTATGCTCACCAAAAGACAAAGCTTCTGAAATAACCAATATTGAATTACTCACTGAGCTCATATCCTCCAGCTCCAATATCAGATCTGTCCTGCAGTAGCAGCACAGAATCGAGTTCATCATTCTCACAGGTACTAAAACCTCTTACTTTTATATAGGTGGTTATAGATCTTGTTCCTACATAAAATTTCATGCTTTTATAAAAGTAAATTCCAAAGCAAATGTAACTCTTCAGAGTCATCATTACCCAGGGTTTTATTGCCAGGCTTGTTAACTCTCTTGGTAAACATCAGGTCCAGCCACTCCACTCTGTGTTGACTCCTCTTCAGAGGCTCCTAAGATTTATTTTACAAATTCTAAGAACACGCTACTCACTCAGTCACTCAGTGAAATTCTAGAAAAAAAAAGTCCTCTGTTTTGGTGGCCTTACCTGGCATTTTACAGGTGTAAAGGAGAGTACTGAGAGCCCCACAGTTGCTTAACAAGGGAGATTTTTGGCTTTGCCAGAAGATAATTGCTCCAGTAGTGAGCTGCCTTTAATCCCGGGCTGTGTTCTTGGTGCTGACCTGCAGCCCTGCTGTTTACATCAGGGGGATTTTTAGGGCCAAATTTTGCAGTTAATTGCAGCAGTATAAATCTGGATTCCTGAATCTTTTCTCCCCAGGCGTGGAGCTCCTTTAGATTTGATGGGGAAACTCAGGGCTGATCCTGCGGCTGCTGAAATCGGTGGCCTCGTCTTGCAGTGAAAAAACAGGAAAGACCTGGGCTAGGCCCTCTCCCAAATTTCCTAATGGCAATAAATGTGAGCAATTAGGGGCTCTGCTTGCTCAGAGGAGCAAGGGCTGCTTATCTCTGCCTGCCTCGAGCCTTGGGCCCAGGGAGCTTGGGTGGTATGGGGAGGTGTCACTATTAGAGCAGCTGTAGAGGGGATTAATACTGCTGTGAGCTATATTATGTCCTGTCAGGAATCTTTGCAAAAAGAGCAGGAGCTGGAAATGCAAGCTTTCAGCTTTAAGCCCTGAACTTGGGGCTATAGAGCAAGATTAAAGCCCTGGTGTTTTAATGTTTTCCCATCAAGAAGTGAGAAATCTCGAGGAGTTTAAAGGCATTCCCTGTTTTTTTTTAAAAATAACCGGTTGAGTCAAGAGACTGATTTGATGTTGGTGGTCACTGTGTTGCCCTGTTACATTCCCCCAAGTTCTGCACCAGCCTGGCAGCTGAGCAAGAGGCTGAAAAACCTCAGCAAAAAGGAGTATGGACTGATGTTACAGAGCTGAGAGTCACAGCCCGAGGGATAGGCTCCCTATACAAACCTGGAGACCAAGTCTTGTTGCAGATTTTGCAGGCTACAGCTTCTGCAGAGTGAACTGATTTTTAAAAAGGCATCACAAGAAGACCAAACATCAAAGTCTCTGCTGGAGAAAAGTGCAGAATAAACTGCTCAGTCGCTCTGAGGTGCAAAGACAAACCCACAGACAGTGAAGTAATAGATATAATTCACTAATCATGAAATAATTCCTCAGAAAGAGAAGAGCTTAATCATTCTGTGGAATTTCCTCATTTGTTGGTAAATCTGTTTTCCTGTCACCCACTGCAAACAGTGTGGATGTGGGTGGGAGTGATTTGGGTGCAAAGGATTTATTCAACAAAATAATTAATACAGTCCTGAATCCTCTATTCACAATCACAAATTTGACCCCACACAGAAAGCAGCACAGAGAATACAGCTCAGCTTTTTCTTCAGCAAGGTTTCCACCTAAATCACATACATTCACCCTTACCTGTGCATGCTGAAAAAAAGAAAATACAGAGGGAGAGTTTCAGCCCTTATACCTTGATATGATTCTCCCCAGCCTCACATTTGGGTGAGCATCAACACAGCACAAAACTGTGTCAGTAATGTGTTTTGCATCAGCTCTGTGTTTATTTAATGTTCAGAAAATGCAGCATTGAGAAAAAAATTTGCTATGATTTTAGAGGGCTCAGATCAGGGTTTTTTTCTATGGGCAGTTGCTATCCTTGATGATGTATAATTGTTCAGTACTAAATCTGCCATTGTAGAATTATAGAAATTGCAATTATCAGCCACACTGAAAGTAGCTGGTAACTCTGGCAGGCTGAGATTTAATTTTTGTCATTAAACAGATGAAAGCAACTTTGGTCAGAGAGATATATACAGGTTAAAGCCAGAACACTGTATTGTAATTCTCAATTCAAGAAACTATTGTGGGAACAAAGGACAGAAGTGAAGGCAATGATTTCCCCTTCTTAATGCTCATGAAAACAGCCTCATGCTCTTTTATTTCCAATATGCACACACAGAATATATGCACACTTTTATTTTCTACTTAAAATTTAAGGCACCTCCAGGAGGCTGGTTTATTAGAGTGGAATAATGAATCCAAAAACATAAAACAAAACTCTCTTCTGGAAAAAAAAAAAAAAAAAAAAAAAAAAAGTGAAAAAAAAATAAGAATCAATATTATTTTTCTAAGGGGAAACTAGATTTGTTAGTGGACGTTGCATTTTAAGTGTGTGTGTTGAGAAGTTAAAACTGATGGAGACTGCATAGAATCAAACCATGTGCCCAAGATCAGAATAATGGGTTATTATTTTAACTCTCCTTGACATGCAGACATGACTTCAATGAAATTGCTTGTGCAGGTAAAACACACAAAAAGGGCTGATTATTAAGGCACTCTGAATTTTCCACAAGTACCTGATGCCATTTGAGAAATCATGATGTATTTAGTGGGTTTTAAGTTAAAGCCCGTGTGCACACACCTGTACATATCTGACTGTGCATTGCATTTAATTATGGGGTCAAAACACCTCAGAAATGCTGGAAAACTGATTTTTTTAAAATTATTTCATCACATCTGTATCAGAAGGGGTTTGGGCTTGATCCCATCGAGGTTTGTGCCCTGTTGACTTCAATGACAACAGCACCAGTCACAAATACACAAAACTTTATGTTCCAGACTACAAAAGTCCCTGGGAAATTTACTTGTGTTATTCTGTTGTTATTGTAAACAAGAGATGCTGTTTGCTCTGTAGGAAAACACAGCTCTGTAATTAAACCCAGCCAATATTTTTTGTCACAAAAAAATAAGTTCAAAATCAAGAAATGAATATTTAGTTGAGAGGTTTAATTAAACAAGCAATTAAAAATGTCCATGCTCCAAAGGCCTTTTGTCTTACTATTTATTTTTCTCTAAGATAAACCTTTATTTTCTGAAGGTTTATCTTGTGGAAAATCACTGCCTTCAATTAATTTTCTTTTCATCAGGTGTTACTTAAACCACTGAATATATCGTTGTACAAGGATGTCCTGCATGTTATTTCAGAAATAAATTGCTGCTTCCTTGAGTTTGGCAGTTTTTTAAGTACCAGTTTCAAGAGAGGAAGGAGATTTGTTGAAAGGGAAATTTTCTTCCTCAGAGAAAACTGTTTGAAAAGCCACACACATACATTGAGCCTTTGTCTATCACAACATCTTAGAGTTGCTGGAGGACTTTAACAATCTGGAAGGAGGAGGGTATAAAACTTTAGGATGCTTTAAATGTGTACCCTAGCCAGTTTTTTCCAAGGCTGGTTTGGACCTAAAGTAGAAAATTGGGGCAGTTTTTTTGTTAGTTTTAAACATGTTGGACAACGATACAAGAGAGAGTTTTTCCTCTCTCTTGATTTTTTTTTTTTTTTTTAAATTATAGTGACTATTTCAGCCTGATTTTTGCCATAAGGGGCACCTGGTGACTCTGAGAAACTCTGCAGTGGTTTGAGCTCCTAGTTCTTTGCAGGATCAGGAGCTTTAATGAGCTCTCAGCAGCCAAATCCTGTTAGCACTCTCTCAAGTAAGTAACTGACTTTGGTGATATTGCTTAGACGACTGAAAGTACTAGTCAAATTAAAAATGAACTCCAGCCTTTTGGAATAATCTTGGGTATGAAGCTGAACTAGGCACAAGTTTCTTTAAAAAAGCAGCACTAAGAAGGAATTAAGGATCACTGGGGGAGTGCAGCCCTTTAAAAGCGAATAGAGGCGAAACCAGCACATCTGAGCACAAATTATATCAAGAACTTATAAAAATTTAACAGGGAGTGGTGTCCTTTCTGGAACTATTTCAGCTGTTCCATAGTAATGTAATATTTTACATCCCTGCAATGCAATTTTTAAAACAACTGCAGCATATTATAGAAAACTGACTTCAATTCTCTTAAAATCTATTGGGAGGCTTCGCTGGGCATTCAAAAGGACCTTCCATAGGGAAGATTTTGGCTGGAGTTAGGGTTTATTTTTTGGATCTGACAAATCCTTGGTTAGCCATGAATTCCTTTCTGGAATAATCCTATGAATTTGCTCTGTGAAGACTCAGTGTTACATGTACAGCCCCAAATTGTGCCCAAGCTCAGCAACTCACACACATAATGCTCTTCATCCATATCTGTAGTTTATAAGACTGGACCATTTACTGATGCTGACAGCCCCAGAAGGGTCATATATAAAACTGAAGAAACCCATTTAAGGAAAGAACTTGCTTCCTTTGGAAGCCAATGAGAGCTGGAGCACGTGGAGTCAGGAAACTATAGCTGGCCATCAAAATTGGGCACAAAAAAGACATGGCACTGTGGCATTTCCTACCTCATGAAGCCACTTTCCCCTCCATGCAGTTCTACAAATACAATAGTGCATTGATTGAACCTTAAATTCACCAGACTTCAATAAATTCTGAGAGAGTATGAAATTAAAATTGAAGCGAGGGACACGCAGAGTGTTAGTCCTTCTCCAAATAATAATTTAATAACTCTCCAAAATGTATAGTGGTTTAGAAAAGGCAACCCAGATGGGAACATATAAAATAAAGCTATAAAGTTTCCTTCAAATGTATTTTAATCATTGTTAAATATTTACATTTAATAAGCACTAGGTTTTATTGCAAGAGAGATGTAATTACACTTATCATTCATGGAAAAATGGAGTTTTAATAGCCTGTACATTGATTTCCTAAGATGAAATAGTGTCCTAGAAATATGTCGCTTGCTCTCCCCAGAGAATATGTTCCATATGTGAGTGCAAAACAGATGAGGATAATTTTTTTTAGCAGCACACTGACTATATCAATTTTATTTCTCATTGTCTCTGTTACATTTAACATAAATCTTTACCTCTGATGTTTTGCTTATTAGAAGCACCTTATTAGGCTTTTACAACCCTTACTAACACAGTTATTTATTTTGTAAACTAGAGCAGGAAGAGGAGCAGCACCTTGGTATTGGCTCTAAGGAAGCTGTTGGTTGAGATTATGGCCTTACACAAGTTTATCAAGAATTTCTGGCCACATTTGATGCATCAAGCACAAAGCGACAGCACAGCTCCGAAGATTATCCCTTATTTTTATATTATTATTATTCATCTGCCTTTTTTTAAAATTTCTTCTTTCCTTTTTTCTTTTTGCCCTGGTTTTCCTGCTTACAGCACATTAGACCTGGCTGTCAGAAGTTCCATGTCATCTCTCCTTAGCAGTTTCAGTATCTTGAAACCTGTAGGCATCAAAAAAAAATAATAGAAGGTTTGGGTTTTTTAAGGTGATTATTATTTTTTTCCTAAATTGTGGCTTTTCAGGTGAACTGCAGAAATGAGAAGAAATAAGCTAAACCATTTGGGCTATATTTTGTTTTGTTATTGTGAGGTCCATATTTTCCCAGCAGAAAAATAATGTTGTAGACATACAGCAAGAAAGGCAGAGAAATATGGGGAAAAAATATATGGTTTTAAAAATTAACCATGTAAAATGGTCCCTTGGATGTCCCACAGCAGTAGAAAGGCCACTCAGTAAATAGACAGGTGACACATGGAGTGGGCTCAAGTTGGCAATGCTTTTATTCCCACCTTCTGCATGGTAGGCCATGGGTTTAGTCCTCCTAAGTCCAATTCTGTAGGCAGGAAACAACCTTCTTGAGCATGAAACCACCTAAAACAAGCATACCCCAAAAGGATGTATTTTTCTAGTGCCAATGTGTGTCTTCCACCACTATGTGGTCCCAAGATCCTGTGTAAGCCAAAATCCTCATCGTTTGCTTTAACTCCACAAGAATAAAGTTGAGGCACAGAAATTCAAAGCATTTGAACATATTCATTATATTAATATCACAACCACACACAGCTCATCGCAAACCTCTACCTGCAAAGAAATGATTTGCCATTGCACAGTTTCATGCACATGGAGGATTCCCCAAGATCTGGGCTGTATCCAGCAATTTTTGATAGTTTCAGAGTATCTCTTTACTAGAGTTTGCCATAGCTTCTGCCATAAGGTAGTGATATCCCTGAGCATAACACTGACAGGTAAACACTGGGGCCTGACATGCAGTGTTACTTCTGCTGGTTGTAAGGTACCATCATTTGGAAATATTAAACCAAATAGACTCATGCTCACTCTTGAATGAAGGTTAATTGTCCTGTAGCCATCGTTCACATGTGCTAGCTATTACAGCCTTGTTCTGTTCATATTCCAAGAGTTGCTGTTGCAGTGAATTGAGGAACTGCTGCCAGGAAATGTCCTTCTCTAAATGCCATAATTAGAGTCCGTGGGAGCCCAGTGAAAGCAGATTAGGGGCATCACTGCTGTTCTTGATGCAAGCAACAATTCAAAGCACATAAGCAAATACTTAGATTATGAGGATGATTTAATATTGATTAAACTCTGATATCTGAGACTCCGTGGAAGGCAGGTACAGCACACTGGAAGACAAACAAAGCACTGAGTTCATATTTTGTATGAGCTAAAAAATGAAGTGTTTTCATTGACCTCACTGACCAGAAATCAAAAAATCAAACCATTATCCAAATTAAAGCTATTGGCTTGGCTAATTAAAATTACTGGATTGTCGAATAAAATTAAATGATGGATGGTTAAATAAACTGAAAACTGCACTGTTTGATTTAGATGTTCTTGGTTCCTCTGAAATTGCCCATCAGTTTGGGGTACAGCCATAGATAAGGTAAATCACAGATGTGCC
The DNA here is from genome assembly GCF_000695815.1 of Acanthisitta chloris. NCBI lineage: Eukaryota > Metazoa > Chordata > Aves > Passeriformes > Acanthisittidae > Acanthisitta > Acanthisitta chloris. The sequence continues at coordinate 7,984 of NW_008683074.1, forward strand.
AGGCAAGCCTATCCCTCCAGTCATGCTTCCAGGAGGGAGATGATTTTCCCCTCCTTTTCCTAGCAATCCTCAGCTCTGCAAGGGGTTTTGATGATGGAAGAACATGGCAGGTGGCCAAGGGGAAAGTTTAGTCATGTTGATGTAAAGGTAGAAATGGAGCTTCCTCTGAGAGCAGATAAGCTCTTCTCCTTCCTGCAATTCCACCACCAGCTCCCACTGCTCTGGCCTCCAAGGCATGAAGACAAATCCCTTCCCTTGAGGAAGGTGCTCAAATATTGACCAAAGCTCCCCAGTCACCATCAGCATTTTTCCTTATCTACAAACCACTGCTCTACTTAAATAGACTATCTTGGATAAGCAATAACTACCTCCTATAGACAGACTGGAAGAGCATCTCCTACAGCTGTGCAGTGCAGGTGCAACAGCTGCTTTGATCTAGGCATGCAGAGCTACAGCAAGTGGCCAAGGAGGTTCACTCCCCCATGAATCATTGCTTTTCTTTGCATCTTTATCACATTCCTGGAAGTAAGCCATGTTCCCGCAGCTTCTTCACCCTTGATTTTACAAGAGGAGGGAAGTGGAAAAGCAGCTGTAATATCCTTGGCAGAAGCTGTTTTACAGTAGCTCAGAAATTACAGTATCTCAACGAGATGGCTGAACCCCTTTGCTATAGCTCTGGCAGCAGCCAAAGGAAATTCTCACAGGGTTTAGCTGGTGTTTCCTCCTGTGCAGTGTCAGCTGAGTGGATGTGGGACTGCAGCAGCACACAAGGGGCTCCCTAGAAATCCTTTGACCAGCACAGAGGAGCAACCAGCAGGTCCCACACCCTGAGAGAGCCAGTGTCTACACCACTCCAGCTTGTAGTGGTGTAGTGGTAAGTGGTAAAGTCCAATGCCACCAAGTGCTGACAAGGTCTAAGCTGAAAAATCTCAGCTGTGTTCATCAAAGGGCATTTCAGAGACCTGTTTTGCTCCAACTCTGCTCCCTGCCTTTTTCAGATTCCTGCCAGGCTGCAGCAATGAGCTGCATGTGTGCTCTGTATGCTCTAAAATTCCTTCAGTGATTTCAGTGAAGCAGGACAGAATCAGCAGTGCTAAAAACAGAGCAATAAGACACAAATAATACCCAGTGCATCCTTCAAAATACCCTAATTCCTTCCCTTTCTCCACAGCTCCCATGGTACAACCTTTCCTTCCAGCACACTTCTGTCTCTCTGGATCTCCAGACTGGAAGCTCTGGTTTGTTTGGCTGCTTTCCATAAACCATATGCCATCTATCTTAACTGAATACAGCACAATATCAATGGCTTATCTGACACAGAGTTATTTGACACTGAAAGCCCTGGAACAGATTTGTTGTACAGGAATATTTCCACTCCTCATCTTGCTCAGGCTTGGGAAGTTG
>NW_008683074.1:9426-19605 GCF_000695815.1 Acanthisitta chloris
AACAGAGAATTCCCTTGAGGAGAAAAGACTACCTCTAGCAACCTTAAGGGATTAATCATAAAGCAGAATAATATTTACCACTGCAGTCAATACAATCCTAGTCAGAACAAGCTGATTTTCAAGCTTGTCAGAGTTTCTGAGAAGTGCTTGTACAAGACAGAAGCTACTTTATTTCAGTTTGGTAATAGTTAGACTTAGCTGAGAGCCTTAACAGATGCTATTTTATGCTTCACTTCAGATGATCCCCAATTCACTTTGCATGTCTGTGTGATATCTTTGCCCTTAGACAGCATCAGATAATTCTGAAGGATGTTCCTCAAGCAGAGTCCTTCAACCAAAGGCTGTGTGCTCAGGTAGCCAAAGCTGGTGTTGGCTTGAGCACTTCAGTGCACAGATCCAAGCAGAAGCTCACATAGAATAAAAGATCAAATTTAATTCATCCTCATTGTAATGGTGATTGTTTCGTTTGAGTCAAACCTTTACTAAATCAGGGAGCTTCAGTGCAGACATTGGCAGACCTTGCAGAAAGAGTTGTGCTGTGTCTGCTCTACTCTGCCTCTGCAATTTTTACTGAGAGGTTTTTTTATTTTCAATTTCTGTGATATTTATTGTTCTTATGAGACATGTTCAAAGCAGCGAATCAAAATATCCTTTTCTGGGGAAGTAAATCTCCCAGAGCTTAATTCATCATTTTGAAGTAATACAAAGCTTAAATTTGTCTTTGCTGGAGCTGCATACTAAGTATTCAAGCATAAATAAAGAAAATATAAATAAAGCAGTCCTGAATCTATTTCACTGTGTTATTAAAATTCCATTGTTTGTTCTGCAGGAAAAGACCTCCCAAAATGACAGTGGTAATCTGGGCAAAATGCAGATTGTTGCCAAAGGGTTCAGCTCTTAAAGGGGGGAAGCATTTTAAAAACTGCCAAGGAAAATATTTTCATTCATGAGTTCACCCAGCCTAAACATGCATCTAATCCTCCCAAACTGACAGTTCAAAAAGGCAACCACAGCTGAGACAGGCAAAGTGTTGAGTTCAAAGGCAAAAAAAAAAGGACCTGGGGATTATTAGCATTATCACTTTATCACGAAATGACCATCGGCTCTGGAAGCACAGAGCTCCACCTCCCCTTCCCAAACCAGGGACTTAGTCCCCATCATGTTTCTAAAAGGGCAGCAAAGCCTTTCTTGGTGATAAACCACAACGAGAGAGCCTTCAGAGATTGACAGAAATGGAAGCAAAGTGCCCTGAATCTGCAGAACAGGAGTAAGTCAGGAACCTCAAATTGTGCCCCTGGACAAGGACTCTCTTTTCCTGAAATATTCATTGCATAGACTGAGAAAGAAAAGATTTCCACACTCACTAGAGACCTAAAACTTGCATAGTTAACAAACAGAACCTCATATCTTTATTTTACAACTATTAGTTTAGAGAATAACAAATGACTTGCCCAAGGCTTCAAGAAACAGTAGTAGCAGAACTAGGAAGAAAATAACCAGACCTCTAAAAAAACCTGCAGAAACTTTAAAGTGGGAGTCTCTTGGAAACACAGACCTTCCCAGGAAATCCAGAAGATACATCCCTTTTGTTTGTCTGGTGGTTTTTTGAGGTTTGGTTTTGGTTTTATTTTATTCAGATAAATTTACCAGTACTCAGCCTTGCCAGCCCCGTGTGAAACCATCAGTTCTCCCACCAGCCAACCCATCTCTTACTCATTTTGCTGATATCAAACCTGGGGTCCAAGTCAGCCAGACGTGACACAGCTACAGAGGCTTCACAGATGCTGATCTCCCAAAAATTCTGCAAAAATAGGCATAAAAGACTTTACAACATGAGGAAAGGCAGAAGTGTGTGCCTAGTTATGTTTTAAGATACCAACATATCTGCACTAGAAATTATTGAATGTTCTAACTGGTGGGGGGAAAAAAAGAGAACTTTTAGAGTTAGGTACAGATCAATCCAACCAAGAGAGGCAGAAGGTGACTTCAAAAATCTCATGATCCCCTGAACTATTTGTTGTTGATATCCACAACCATTTGCCCCTGCAGTAGAGACACAAGGGATGGGGAAATCAGGGATCAGCGACCCAAGGGAAGCAAGCAGAGATTTTCAGTCAAGAGGTACCATTGTCCCTCTTCCACCCACCACCAACAGCCACTTCTCATGGCACAGGGGACTAAAGCAGCTGAGAACACTCTGTGGGGCTGAGCTGCTCCCAGTTCTCCCAGCTGAGGTTCCATCACATCTCCCCAGGGCTCCAGCCAAGGACCTCACATGGTAGACAGCCAGCAGAGGGGGTGGAAGAGCTGGACCCATGGTGATTATTGGCAATATATTTCCATTTCTGATTTTTAAAATCAATCCTACCAGCAGAAACATCTCCCTGTCCAGCTGTGAGAAAAGAAACCCCTTCCAAATTGCCCTATCTGATGAAGATGCCCTTCAGGTCCTACACTAGCACATGCACCATGAGAAGTGCTGCTGCAAAGCAAACAGCCTGCACAAGAGCAACTGCAGCAATATGTGCATGGCCAGCTGGAGGCTGCTTTTCTTGGCATTTATCCTCAGATGAAGCTTTCCTAAAAAATCCTTCCCAACTTGAAGCCACAACAATGCATGCTTTAAATATTGGCAAACCCACAGAGCTGCCAGTTAAGCAGTGGTTGTGGCTCTGGTCTGTGATGAGCTGCTGGACTGCAGGATCCTACTCAGGGCTCAGCACTCTCATCTGTTTATAGAAATAAAAACCTAAAAACTGAGTGAGCATTTTCAGCAGGCTCTCTGCCCCTCTGAGAGTAACCAAGCCAAGGGTTCTCCATCACTCCACCTTCTCCAGCATAGGGTGGACATAGGTTTTGCACATCAGCCCTTTGGAAAGATGGTGGTATCTCACCTGAAACTCAAGCTCTTTAAAAAATCTCTTTCCTCCAGAAGAGGATGATGATGCTTAAGGTTCAACTCAATGTCTCCTCTGAACACAAAGACTGAGCCAAGGGCTCTGCTCACACATGACTGAGACAACACCCATAGGACTCCAGGAGATTCCCAACCCAAAAGCACATTCATGAACATGATGCCATCTTGCCCCAGTAAATATCCACCTTTGGTGCTGAATCCCAACCCATTTCTCTTGTATATATCTTTCAAAGTCGTCCAGACCAAGCAGCAAACATTTAGCAGCAAGAACTCTCCTCCCAGTTTCATGCTTCTCCTAGTGCTAGGTTACAAGGTGAGTTTAACATAGGCAATTATCTCCCTCCCTTGTGAGCCTCGAGGTTCTTTTTTCTGGTTTGTTTGCATAAATTAAACACTGATGGAAAAATATCTCAAGAAAATTGCAACCACAGCTCCATGTGTGAGCATCACATGGACATGAGCAGCTGGTTGCAATGTACCTGAGCAACCTGGTACCCAACCTTCTGCTGGAAAGGAAGAAGGAGCCTTAAAAGAGCCAGGTGAATAAATGCATGATGTGCTGAATGTTTATTTCGTTTGGAAACATACCTAAAATATCCTGCCAAACATGCCAAATGCTATCAGGCAGCTGCAGCCTGTAATGAATGAGTGCAGGTAGACCTCTGCCAAGAATTCCTTTGGGAAGGACCAGCTCCCAGATGGAGAAGCATCAACCACTGTCTCACCAAGATCACTCCCTGAGGTATCTAGTACTGACCAGTGTTTATGGAATCCTTAATTGTCATGGTAGGCTCTTAGCACACACACACACTCAGCTTGTGGCTGGAGGAAGCTGAGGGGCATCCCTCAGTTTACCCAGGGAAACAATCCTCTTAACAGCAAAATGACATCCAAGGTGCTACTGCTAAGCAGGCATGCACAAAATACACACATTTCTCCCCAGCTCAAGACCTTAAGCCTCTTATTATGCAACTGCTTGGGGGTTTTACCCTATTTGAAAGTCAATTCAGATGACAACAGGATTAGCCACTGTAGAGCTCCTTAACCTCACTGATGGGCTGGGCGACTGCTTGGCAGGATTCCTGTTCTCACCAGTCACACTTGATACAGATGAATGCTATTTTGACTGCCTTTCTGTTTTAACCAGTTATCATGACTGTATCAGATTATCTGTCGCCCAAGACAAATTGTGGCAAGGGAATATTTAGACGAGCAACCCATGTAACACCACCAAAGTGTCACAGTTTGGTAAACTGTAGGGAGGTTTATGTTGAAGAGCTAACTCAGGATAAACAGGTGGGAATAAAGCATCATCTTCTAGATCATGGTACTTGGCCCAGGTCACATCAGTACAGAGCTTTTAAATTGAGATCAGCGTCAACTTTTCTGTGTTATCTCCTTTCATATTGGCATGTGGTTATTATCATTTGGCAAATCAAATATTACCAGGCAATATTTTCAAACCATATGGACAACCAGATTTCCTACATTTTAGAAGAAAATGCTGCAGTAAATGAGAAATTTTGCTTTCTGCATGATCTTTGAATAGTTCTGTAGCACTGAACAGCAGATCAGATCTGCCTATTCACAGCTTTGAAGTGGCTCATACATGAAATTAAGTGAGCAGCACATCTAGAAACTGGAAACCCATAGGTCTAGCTTGGATTTTCAAGATTTCCAGTTAAGTTCCTATTAATTTGAGTCCATTTCTTGATATCTCTGAGCCCCAGATTCCCATTATACCTTATTTAAGTTTAGATTACTAACTGTAGAGCAGAAACAACCTCTCCTGTTATACCTAGGCAATGCACAGGTCACAGAGTTTCACCTGGGCCCCTCACTGTTGCTGCAGTACAGCTCATCATAATTGCAATATTACACAATTAAATAACCTGTGAATGCATTTTCTGTCAAAACTGACTTTATTGCCTATTAAATTCCACAAGACATTAGAGTAGAGCCATACTGTGTGCTTATGTCACCTTTCCATACATCACTGCTCTAGCTAGCAAGCAGGAGAGCATGAACATCCTTTGTACAGAGTGCCCAATGCATTCAGGGCTTGGACACAGTGCAACAGACCTTGGAGGGATCACAGATTTGAGCATGAGTGCCAAGTCCTTCTCAAGTCCTTGGCAAACCTGGTCCTCACACCTACACATGGGAATCCAATTCATTTCAGAGAAATGGCAGCAATTTTTTCCTTCCCTTTCCATGTCTCCACTTTCCTGACCTGGCAAGATGTTTTGGCAAGAGCAGTGATAACCAAAGAGAGCCCTGGCAGAAGAAACATTGAGGTGGGCATTATTATAACCAGAGGCTCTCTCCAGTGCCACCATCAGCCCAAAAAAAAAAAAAAAAAAAGAGTTGTGCCTGCCAACGTTAAAAGGAACATTCAGCATCTGAATATTCTTGATGTGTCTCTGTAATTCTTAGGGAGTATCCAGTCACTTCAAGGACTCATTTCTTGCTCAGACTCTGCAGTAGTCATTAGTGTTTAGAGCTGAGATGGGAATTGAGTACTGCAATAGAGCAGAAGATAATTATGAGAGCTGCTGCTGAAAGCACTCCCTGGTTCATGACTCTGACTGTGCATCAGTTCTACCTCATCACAAAGGCATGCTGAAATCCAGGAACCTCTCAAAGCAATGAGTTTCGTGGAGTGTGGAACATTTTGCCACATGTGACTGGTGAGGTCATTTATTGTCTACACATTAAAACCTGCTGCAGTGACTCCCAGGTTGTTCAGACTCACCTTTAGGCAGCAGCCCCTACCCTGTGCCAAGCTGCCTGATCAAACTGTCTGCTCTCAAAATTCACCAAACAGTTGTGGATGTCCAGCAGTGCTTTGACTGTTGCTTCAGCCAGTGCATGGCTCAGCTATCCTGCTGTATTAATTACTGCCATAATTAAAGACAATGACCCATGATGTCATTTCCATAAATCATCAGGTCACATCCTTGGGTGCTCTGCTGGGAATGGACAAGGATCAGCCATTCCCATGCAGTGCATTGAGGATAGAAACATTTGGGATCACTAATTCTCTCTGATGTCTCCCAAGATTTAGGGCTGATAATAGGACAGCAATTTTTGGACATATTTCCAAAAACTTCCTAGCTCCAAAGCACCTCCTTGGTCTCCTGTCATGGTATATGTGATGGTGCAGGGTCTGAAGGCCATTTTCCAAGTGGAGAAGGCAATACAGTGTGATTTTTATGATGGTGATTTATTTCAATTCATAGACAGAAACTGCTCCCATAACTCAAAAGAAATTGCAAAGAGGGGAAAAACGAGGTGTGTGTTTTTATGCACACAAAATGGAAAGAAATAAAAAACGTTCTGTTTTCTGAGATGTGATCCAAAAGAGTGGGCTGATTATTTTCAAGGTTTTTTTTTTATGGGGTTTGGGTTTTGGATTCTGTTACTCAAAGTATACAAATGCTTCTGAGAATGACATTTTTTTAAAAAATAAATTTTAAATTAAAAATTTAGATGAGTTGCAGATGCAAGAAAGTAACTGTACAGGAGACAACAGCAGGCCAAAATCAGAATGGCTCATTTCCCTCTCCACACTGGGCATGTCCCCTTGCTCCACATCAGCTATAGACCTCAGAGAGAAGTGGATAATTTCCCTCACAACACTGCCAGCATCTCACTTGTAGGACACAGAAAACATGGATATCACTGCTGGGACTTGTCAGGACACCAAGGCTGAACTGAGGGACTGGACAAAATCCAGACAGGTTCCCTCAAACCTCTTTTGAAGGTACTTGCAGAAGATGGTTGGTCTTTTCCCTGAATGGAGGTACAAATAAGTCTGGTTAGCTTTGCCCTTTTTAAAGGGTTGTATATAGTAATGAATACAATACTCAGCAACCCACAAGACCTCCTGCTAAGCAGGAGTCTGTAGGCTTGGCTATTAAAATAAATGAGAAATCACCATTGGTCACAGCATGAGCAGGATTTCCCCAGGTCTGAATGACATGAAGAAAAATGGAGATAAAATACCATGGTGTATATTAAAGTGAGGCTGCTTAAACAGTGATTTTCCTAGCGATGCCTGTTTAGTCCTTTACCTTCTAATACAGTGTTTTTCTTTTCTCACAGGATGAGTACAGGTTGAGGCAATTTACATCAAACTCCTTCCCCAAACCTGACACTGGTAATTATTCCAAATTACAAGATTTGACAGGAGCCTGAAGAAGTGGCACTTATCTCCACTACAGCATTATGTCTTTTTTTTTTCCCTTTCTTAATCCCCTTCCTAAAAGCAGAAAAACAATATGGCACTCTGGGTTGAAGTGAGTGACTGAAAATATAATGCTAAATATAAAAACATAGCTACCATTATCATTTGGCTCTGTTTGCAAACAGGACTATAATTATGCATACTTGGTCTTTACTAATAGTCCTTCAGTCCTCTGCACTCAGGTTGGCTTCTCTCCCAACCTTTGTCCATGATCCATACAGAATATGATGACAAGTCCTGTAGGCAGCCCAAACTTCCTAGGAAATCTGAAGATGGTGTTGACTCATTCATCCATATTCCAGCAGAATCAGATTTGCAGCTCAGAAACAATTTTTTGTCACTTGTTCTTCATTATGGTCATGCTGAAAGATGAGCCAGAACAGAAGAATACCAGCCTGGCTGAACAGAGAAAAAAAAAAGTGGAAAAAAAAAAAGGAGAGTTTGCAACCATTGGAAGAAAGGGGAAGGGAACTCAGGAGGATTACAAGGACATCATGGGGTTATGCAGTGAAAAATTAGAAGGGTCAAAGTGCAGCAAGAACATAATCTGGCTACTGCTGTAAAAGACAATTTAAAAATGTTTCTATAAATACATTAGCAGCAAAAGGAAAATCCAGGTGGGACAGTGCTGACACAGCTCTGGCATTCCCCCCCTTTCCTCATGGGAATTTCTACAGGCAGCAAACTGAGCAGCAAGTGGATGCTGTTCAGATGGAGCTCAGCAACCAACATGCAAGTTTGGGAGCTGATGGGACCTCCCAGCTGGCAACCAGTCTCCATCCACCTCGAACTGGGGTGTCCTGGGAAGGGCTGAGATTGCTCAGCCATTTCCAGGCCCTTCAAGGCAATGGCTCATTCCAGCATCCCTGGCTTTTCTGCTGGAGCACCACAATACTGGGGTACTATTACAGCAGCAAATTGGCCCATTAAGCCTCAGGAATAATGACTGCTGTTGGTAATTACCCCTAATCCACTAATGAGCTATTGTTTGCTTCCAGCATTAAGTGTAAGCTTAATGATGTGAAAAAAAAAAAAAGCAAAATAGACTTGCCCCAAAACTGCTAAACCAACTTAATTGAACAGATGCTTGCTTAGCACCTGCATTGTCATGCTGATTCATAGAGAATTGTTTTAACTGCAAGATGATCCTCAGTGGATCGTGTTTCCTTCACCTTAGGGTAGGTTCAGAAGTCAGAAAGTAGGAATTGATTCATTTGGTGGCATTAGTATGAAGGTTTAGGGTATGCAATGTGGCTTTTCATCTAAGCTGGCCAACACATGGATGATAAGGACCAATAGCAGAGGAAAAAAAACTCCACAGCAATAATAGGAGAACATTAAAATCCCCTAATAGGAACTGCAAAATTGAAACCAAGTGTTGTACAAGTTAATTTCTGTCCTGTATGAATTATATACTTATTAAGTAAAAGAAATGCTAAATGAAATGTATAAATTATTACAACAGCACTTGTGTAAAACAAAGTTGTGCTTTGTAAACTTTTGAATGCCAAGATTGATGGTTTTCATGACTTTCCTGAGATCTTGCAAATTTGGCCAGGGCTGCTATTTTTGCAAAATTTAGTCAGTGAATTTATTACTTACACAGCAAAAATCAGTGCAGTTCATTACCAGCATAAGAACTGCAAACATGTTATGAATTAGGTGAAAACAGCTTTGCCTAGAAAGATGAGGCATTTACCATGTTAAACATGACCTTTTTCTTGTGGAAAACCACAACAAATTCAAGGTCAAACTTCAGTATTCCTTGTTCTGCCCCAAACTGCTAAAAATTATTCTATCAACACAGGCAAGAGGATACTTTGCTTCACCTCCCCTAATTTATATACATCCAAACTGAATACTGCAATTTTCCTTCAAATACTGTGAGGATATTGCTCTTGAATAAAAATGATCATGTTTTTATCTGCAGCAATTCCTTACCTGCTGGCTTTGAAATGTCAGCAGCAGCAAAAGATAGTGTAATATAAAGTGGAAGGAAAAACCTGGCTAAAATAACCTGGGTTTATACTTTCTAGCATTGTCAAAGAAAATCCAGGCAGACAGTGCCATGATGTTCCTTAAAGTCATCTTTTCACCCTTTCTGTCATCAGCTTTCTTATTTTTCTTCTTATTGGTTGAAATCCATTTTTTTCTTCTTAACATTAAAAAAATAAGTACATTTTATGTGCAAGGTAACTCAAAGGACTGCTGTGATTGAGATTAAAATACTTTGGAGGGACACTGCATGCCCATTTCCCCAACCTGATATAGCACTAGGTTTCTTAAAAGCATCCTTCATTAAATAAGCTGTATGAATATGCTTTGCTCTTCACCATGGGTTTGGAAATACAAAGAAACCATTACAATCTTCTTGAGTATCCTAGAGAGAATACTTATGTTACACACACAAACAATAATTCATATTCTTCAGAGCCAGTGTGGCAGGCACATGGTTTGAATACTTGTCCCAGAAATGTATCAGGATTTTTTCTGTCTCTCCCCTCAGTTTTTGACCCCTAAACATCTAAACACTTGCAATTCCCAGCTTTCTTTCTGCCAGTATTTTCCTTTTCCTCCCCCTGGAGGAGTGGGAAGGTTTCCCCTGGGAAAAACAGCAGTGGAAAACTGCTTAGAGCAGAAGGAGCATCTGTATTCTCCTGCTCATCCCACTGACTCTGCCAGAAGCAGCATCCTATGATCTGAGTATGAATTCTACTAGAAGGATGTCTTCAAGGATATCTTTCTTTGAATAAAAGACCATGTCCACAGCCCTGAGTGTGGGAGCCGAAGGGTAAGAACTCTTCTGGGACCGTCAGGCAAAATTGACCATACCTATGGAAATCACCACACAGTGTCTGCTGTAGCTGTTGAAAAAGAGATGGGAGGAGAGACTTTCTGATCTCAAATATTCAGCCATTGTTCCCAGCCAAAGACTCTCCCCAATGCCAGTGCTCACTATCCCTCTCTGCAGTTGTGCTTCGTGTGAAAACAATCTCAAGTCCACAAATTCACA
>NW_008683074.1:19631-43906 GCF_000695815.1 Acanthisitta chloris
TGGAAAGCAAAGAAACTCTTTTTCACTCAGTTGCCTAGAAAGGCAGTTGTGTCCTTCCATAGGAATTTGGAGAAGGAAAGTGAATCACAGAATCATAGAATCAACCTGGTTGGAAGAGACCTCAAAGATCATCGAGTCCAACCCTAAAAGGAAGGAGTGGCCAAGGCATTTTTATGGAAAAAGCAGTGTTCTCTGCATCAAGATCATGCAGTCGGTTAAATTTTGCATGTAAGCTGCTGAAGAATCTGAGTTCTGTTTCTAGCAGAATGCTCTAGATGGGTTTTAGATGTGGACTAGTGTGGCAACACTCTTGGGATCCCAAGGCAGAGAGAGCCTTGTGGAAGATATTCTTTGTGGGCTAACGTAAAGTGTTTTAATAAGACTATTTCAGTCCTCACAGGCAGTTTTTCTCATGTATATTCACTACTACACTCTCTTTGCTTTGATTCCATGTCCTCTAACCTGTAGGTCTCTTCTGAACCCTCTTATTTGCAGTTCCTGCTATGTTGGACCTTCATTCCCTACAGCAAGACAACAGTTGGGCTTTTCCATGACTTTGGCCAGTCATCCAAGCACATAACTGATAGTAACAAAGAGTTTGTTTTCTCAAACAACAGATCACAACCTCCTTTTCCCTTTCTGAGAAGATTTCCCAACTAATAATACTTAACTATGAACAGAAAATTGTATGGGATTATCAAGGCTTTTTAATTCATTAATTTGGCTACATTTTATGTTCAGAGTCACCATGTGTTCAAGCCAAGGCTGAGCTAGAACCACACAAATATTACACATCGCCTTGTTAATGCCAGCAAAGCCCTTTTTATTGCATAATTCTGCAGCCTGTCTGTAGTTTTTATTTCATTAATTTTCATCCTGATAATTGGAAGCAGCTTCTCTCCTTGCTTTTTTAAGGTTTAATGAGCTACATAACTTCATGCCTCCCACTGAGGGGCTGTAGGTCACTTTGCACTCTGGAGAACTGCAACACCTTTCCCTATCTCTTTTACAGCAACACAAGATAATGTTTATTATCTTCCAGTAGAGATGTTTGTGCATTCCTGAATACATCAGGCATCTAGGTGTGATCTTCTCTGCAGAGAAACATGAATTTCTGACATGGAGAAGATTCTAGTAGTGGAATACCTGGTTTGCTCATTGGACAGTGATTTTTGCAAAACAGTAATTTCAGCACCTACTAGAGAAAGAAGTCAACGGAAGATAATGTTTATTATCTTCCAGTAGAGATGTTTGTGCATTCCTGAATACATCAGGCATCTAGGTGTGATCTTCTCTGCAGAGAAACATGAATTTCTGACATGGAGAAGATTCTAGTAGTGGAATACCTGGTTTGCTCATTGGACAGTGATTTTTGCAAAACAGTAATTTCAGCACCTACTAGAGAAAGAAGTCAACGGAGATGGAAGTGAAGTAATGGCTATTTTCATTATTCTATGCTTTCCCACTCGGATTACTCCAAAGGAGAGATTGAAGAGATAAATATGGACACTAGCAAGAAAAGATAAGAAGAGGTAAGATGAAAGTAACTTCCCCTGCAGCACATAGCTTAGGTTTTCCAGGGAACATGAGATGCTGCCTGTCCCTGTGCACCTCATTTGGACAAGACTGCCCAAACTCCCTTGCAAACTCAGTTTGGTCAACCCTTCTTCTTCCCCAAGTACTGAAATCTCCAGGCAGACTGCGAGTCAAATCCAGAATCAGAAAGGAAACAGAATTAAGAGCTCACAGTCATGTCCCTTTGGCTGGATGCTAACTCAATAATGACTTACTCTGAGCACACTGGGTGAGTTATTACAGTCACTCTTGGAAGAATCTGATGGAAGAAGAAAATTGTGTTACCTTTTTAAACCCTTAGATATAGTTCTCTACTTCAATTTCCAGTGGCAAGAAATAAGAAACTATTTTTCAACCATCTTAGATGCAATTTTTCTTTGCCGTGATTAATCTGTCATTGCAAGGCCTCTATCATTGATTAAAGAAAAATAAGTTGAAGAAAGGCTGGTCTAGAATACCCTGGGATCAGAAACATCATTTGGTAGGTGAGAAAAGTTTTGAGAAACTTTCAGATTCATTTCATCTTTGAATCACCATTTTGGTGAATCAGTCTCTATCACAAGACAACTCAGAGTATGTAAAATCACTTTCTTTTTTGCATTTTCAGGTGTGTATCCATGTTGGAAAGTAAATTCTTCTAGCCTAAGATACAAAAGCTTATCCATGGACATGGAAAACCACAATATTGAATCTCTTACAGCCTCTGGAGATAATGACCAACCAACCATGGGTTTACATGGGTGCAAAATACCTTAGATAGTTTGCCTGCTAAAGTAGGACATGACTTTTTCACAATCCCTCAAGACTCAGAAGAGAAAGATAGCTTCATCCAAAGGGAAAGTCAGCAGGAGTTGGACTGAAATGCCTTTCAGAGTCAAAAAATCAATAGAATAGATGCTCATAAACATGTTATGTGCTCTGAGATATCCACAATGGCCATGAATTTACTTCACATGTTACTTTTCCTACTTTCTGCTTTGCAGTTTGGGAGCAGTTCAGAAGTCCTCAGGCTGCATCACAGATGGAAGCCCAGTTCAAAAATGATTATGTTAAATTCTCGGTGTTTTTAAGAGAAAAACCATAAAACAATTTTTATTGTCTTGATTGTTGACCATAACTCTTTGAGTCTGTTTTATTTAGTTTTCAAGGAATTTTTAATTACACATTTTCAACTGGATTAAATGTGGCAAAAATGGCTTCTAATACCCCAGAGAAATACTGCCCTAACACAAAAATGGGCTCTGTCACCCTCTGCCAGTTTGACTGACATGAACCAGAGCTATGAAAAAGCTATGTGTACGTGTTCAGCAATGACACCATCTGAAATGGAAGCATCTTGAACCCCCTTTTCAAGAGATTTTCTCTAATAATCCCAAAACCTATGAGATAAATGGATACTAACAAAATAAACCAGACAAGCCTCATATTCAGGTATGTAAAAAGGCATCCTAAGTTGTCCTGGTTTGCTCAGCTCGTCTTTAATGTGTTTACAATGCAAATTAAAAAGCAATCATAGCTTTGCTAGCTTTTAAGGGTGAATTACTCTGGACAAGGGAAAGACCATCCTCACCAGGAGTCTCAGTCCTAAAAAGCACGTTGGTGAAGCAAAGTGCTAAGTGACCTAGAAAAGCACACAACAAACAACAGTCTTGTCTATACAGGAGCTTTGCATTGTACTATGACCTATAGCTGTATATGGATCACATTGAATAGGAAGCTATTTACTTATTTCAGTACATAATTCCACCTAAGATGAGTCAACAGCCAGTGTAAATAGGAGCTTTATTACCATTTGTCACCTGAAAGAATTGCCTCAAAAGCTGTCAGTTGAATTTGGAAGGCAAATGGTGCCCTGCACATGAAAATGAAAGCCCCTGTGTTTTCTGCCTAGGCAGCTCATATATAGTTGTCATCTTTTTACATCAAGCTTAAAATTGATTTGCCCTCAGGGCATTTTCTGCTCTGCATTGTGGGGGGTCCCAGTGCACAAACCTGTTGGTGCAGTGAGTGCCACAGCTTGACATGCTGCAGTGGCTGCTGTGGAGACATTCCCCTCCAATGTGCTTGGCTTGGGAAGGCTTTCAAAGCATGTCCTCCCCCTCCTCCTCCTCCTCCACACAATCCCCTCCCATGAGTCATTTCTGGAGATGGGATAGGGCTGGTGCTGGCTGTGGTCAGTCCTGCAAGCCTCTCTTCAATGAGTTAATGGGCTGCTCCCTGGAGAAGTGTTCATCCACCTAATAAAGTGTGTGGGGCTCTATGCTGATGTTCTGAGCACATCCCAGAAAGAGTTGGAACTCTGTAAGGTGGAGTCTTGTCCAAAACACAGATTTTTTACAGAGAGTGCTCAGGCATTGGAATGTGCTGCCCAAGGAGGTGGTGGATTCACCATCCCTGGAGGTTTTCAAGATGAGACTAAATGTGGCACTTAGTACCATGGGCTAGTAACCATGGTAGGGTTGGACTCGATGATCTTTGAGGTGTCTTCCAAAGGTTGATTCTTCTATGAAAAGAAACCTATTATGTGATATGTGAAATCCCTGGTGGGTCACATGGATATTGAGTTTGGGGGTTCTCAGCAGCTGCCACACTGTTGTCACCACCTGGTCCCAGGAAGACACATGAAGCAGCACAACGTGTACAAGGAAGTGCTGCCACAGGTTTATCTGCCTGCACTTTTTTTTTTTAATTCTAACTCATTGAGGGGAAATTGTCACCTATTATGTGATATGTGAAATCCCTGGTGGGTCACATGGATATTGAGTTTGGGGGTTCTCAGCAGCTGCCACACTGTTGTCACCACCTGGTCCCAGGAAGACACATGAAGCAGCACAACGTGTACAAGGAAGTGCTGCCACAGGTTTATCTGCCTGCACTTTTTTTTTTTAATTCTAACTCATTGAGGGGAAATTGTCACCCAAAGAGGACACTCAGTTAAGCTTTTGTGATTTCTGCAGAAAGATAAATGTGATAAAGGAGCAGAATGCCTTAAATAATTCCCTGAAATTGGAGGTGCTGCACATTTGCAACTGCATCACAGAAGGAACAGTAGCTACATTTGAGGAATATCCACACCCTTGTTTAATTTAGTTTTTATATTTCTTTTGAAAAAAAATCCCAACCCACAAGCTCAGTGCTTTTGGATTAATAACATATACTTGTCAGCAAACAGTACATTAGCTGGCTCTTGGCAGCTCATCAAAACACATCATGGAATGGAGCTGCTCATGTTTACAAAGCAAGGGAAGGGCAGGACATGCTGTATAACGGGTAGCAACTCATTCTCTAGCCTGTACAAATGGGCTGAAAGGCTCAGAGGAACTATGGCATGAATAAGACAGAGGAAATATTTTTTCAGTTAGTCAAAATGGTTTATGGCCTGTGATTAATGAAACATTCACCAGTTTCTTTGTGTTAACAATAGCTGCATCCATCAAGCAGTGTGCAGGTTTCTAATTCAGGCTACTGGAGCAGACACTGCTGGAAATCCATCTCCTCCCCCCAAAATGCAAGGAGGAATGTCACAAGAGAGGGACCCAGCCCATCTTGTGAATGACAAAATAGGCTGAAACTTCTCTCACAGATAGATGCACAGGGTCTTACTAAAGGCAGACAGTCCATGGACTTTCTGCCAGCTTTATCATTTTCCCCAGGTCTGCACAAGCAATATCTGCCCCATGGCCATCATCCCACCCATCCCCAATCTGGGTGCTGAAACTACATCACCAATGTAGGGGTACCTCAGAAATCAGGAACCACAGTACCATGATGCCTGAGATGATTCCAGTGCTGGATGGAGAATGGGAGTGTTGATTGGATGACAGCATTCAATTCCTGTGCCTACATTTCTTGTCTATCTGCTTGGGATGTAGACCTGCATGACTTTCCCCTGCTGGTTATTCAGCTTTTAGAGCAAAGAGCTGTCCAAAGGTTTGGGTACAGGAGAGCTAGCCAGGACCCCAGCCCTGACACTAGCTCCTTTTCTGGCCTTGGGCAACCTCTGCAGTCCCTCCTTGTTCATTCTCAGTCTTAATGGTATTTGCTTACCCATCTCATAAGTACAGAGAAAGTTCGTTTATATTGTAGAGCCCTTTGAAGTTATAAATCTCTGTGAAAATGTCAAGTGTCACTATTATTTTATACTTGGTTGGTATTTCAGATTGAATGAGAGCCTTAGTACATGTAAATTGAATGCATATTAGGAGATTTCAATTTAAAACATCAGCCAGTTATTGTAGCCTGAAACATCTTGCTCAACTTAAGATAACTATATACTTAAAGCAGAAAAGACTGCCAAAAGCCAAAGATGAAAGAGGTTAGAATAACACCATACAATGCAAAGGTGAGGAGGCAAAGGCGGGTAACCCTGAGGATCAGGCGTGTAGTGGGATGGGAAAGCTTCCTTGGAGTGAGTCAAATGTTTTACTAGCTTTATCCAGCAATAACATCCCAGCACACGGGTCTGTGCCATTCATCTGTGCACACAATAACCTCGGAGCAGGGCAGCAGGAGAGGTGCTGGAGGTGTTGCCCTGAGGCTGGGAGGGAGATTTTGCAGGAAACCTGCATTCCTGGAAAGGCAGGTTGGGCTGGGACATGCCTGCTCTGCTGCTGTCCCCACTTCATTGGGCGCCTAACATTTGTTAAACATCTTTTCTTTGGTAAGTGCTGGGGGATTTTTGCTTTTAAAATGTTCAGTCACTACTGTGCATGTGTGATGGTGGTGGGAAATGGAAATACTGCTGTAAAACTGGATATGGCCAAAATTCTACTGCCAAAACAAGGAGTAGCTGTGGAGTGGTTTGCAGTGTTTCAATTTTTTTTAACATGCAAATAGGTTGTAGATAATGTTTCCCACAACAGGTCTCTGAACAATATTGTAACTGGTTCTTTCCAGAGGTGGTATTCTTGTTGGTTTCTTCTTTATGTTATATTTTAAAATGAGCTATATGTTTTCTCCAGGAAGCTACAGTGGCATTTGGAAAGCAGAAGAGCTGCATTTGCTATTGTATCTAATCTAGGGCAAACCTTCTCTCAGCAAGTTTGATGGCTACAGTATAGATAACAACAGAAAGTATAATAAAAGAACAAACAACTATGACAATGATGATTAAAAAAGTAACAAAAAAGGGCTCAGAAGAGACTGCAGAGAACAAAATTGTTGAAAGTGGTCAAGAGTTGGCAACTGGATATGAGCACCTTGCTGAGAAGTTTTTGCACTGTGGACAAGTGTTTGCCAGGCATCTATGGGCCCATTGTACCTGCAGTTTCTTAGTTATTCCTTTATTTCTATTTTGCATTTTCCTAACTGAACAGCTGCCATGCATACAATGGCTTGCAAATATTCATGTAAACTATTTGTAGCACCTCTGAAATGGAGTCCAGAGCACCATGAAATGTCCATCTCACTCTATTCAAATATTTTGGCAGGACCTTCTCATCACAACAGCAAGTTTGCTCTTGCCCTGTTTCATCCTAGAGCAACTCTAAAAAGTGCCCCTGCTCCTCTGAAGAGGAAACATGGACATTCAAATGGCAACAGCAAAGTGGAGTGGTGGTCACATAGAGTGTTACAGTTTTACATAATCATTTGGCTCTCTTTAAGCACAATGGAGAAAATCTCTCTGAGAACACTTTTCTGCAGGCACAAGGAAGAGATCTGGATCATGATTAAAGGCAGAGATCTCAGCCACAACCATCTCTGCCCATGCAGGACTAGTATTGCTTCTGCTTTTCCTGTTGTCACCTGGAAGAGTCAACAAATTACCTGGTGCTACGATTTCCCTGTAAAGTGCAGGAAAACCAGTAACCAGCCTGACCAGAGGTAAAGCCACTGCTTTCCTCCCTCCCTGTTGCTGCACTGAAGCATGCAGCTTATTTCTGCTGCTTCCCAAAAATGCCTCTCCCACACCTCTCTGGCACATGAGTATGGGACAGCCTCTCAGCAAGGCAGCCCTGTCGTGTTTGGAAAGGACAAACTGTTGGAGGAGCAAGTCAACACGAGCATCTTTGCAGAAAGCTCTCCCTCACCTTTGTCTCCTATCCTCTGGAATGGATTTTCAAGCTGTAGCTTCTATTCCATTCCCTCCCACTCCAGCTTGTGTCTTAAAGTGTTTTCTCCTTTGGCATCCTCTCTGTTTGCAAGCATGCAGGCTTTGGATGCACAGCAACTGTTTTGATCTAAAATTCCAATGCAGGGTACTTTGCTGGAAGGCATTCTTGATGGGAATGGCAAAGGGTAATAACTGAACTCTCTTTATTTTGAGCCATATGATCTGGTATGAAAGTCTAATCCCTGTTGTTCGATTCACCTCTCCAAAATGGGATGACTGCAAAGCAATTGCGTTTCTTGACGGAAATAAAGGCTTGACCTTTGGTTCCAGCAGAAAGTGATACCAATTTTGGTTGGCACTTTTCAAGGGATAAATAGGGACAGAGGAAAATTCTGAAAGCTAAGTCTCCTTATCTCTGGGAAATTAGATTGGCGGGTGGTTAGAATGGGCTGCAGTACAGAAGGAATGACAGTCCTTTCTTCTTCTAGCCTTGGCAGGAAACTACATCCTTCATTTGAAAAAAAAACCTCCCTAGTAAAGTTTTTTTCTTTAAGCGAACATGTTCATGCAAAAACAATTGCAATTTGATGAAACAGAATTTCCCAACCCATCCCCCCCTAAACCCTATTTTATTGGATAGTTTCCACCTGTGCTTTGCATGTGGGATTAAGGAGGGTTTCTCCTCTTTGCCTCCCTCTTTGTATTTCAGGGAGTCCGTCAACAGCTGAAGAAAAATTTGCAGAGAAATTCCAAGCTGATCTGCAAGCACTTTTCATTTCAAATTCCACCAACTCCTTGACACGTTCCTCTGCCCAGCAAGGAAAACCAGGACATTTTGGACCAGCAGATCAGCAGGTAGGCAGCAGTAGGGCAGCAAAGGAACAACTCCCAGTTTTCTTTAACAGAAGATCTTGTTTTGACTCTCCTGAAATGAGATAGAAGGAGCACACTTACAGCTGCTTAGGAACATTGGCATTTAGAGGATAAATGGATGTTGTCAGCAAAGAAAGAATCACCATAAACAGATGTATGGGTTTTATCCAACAGCTGCAAAAATTAAGAGTTAGAAACCATGTCATTTATTGGGCTTTTAGTCTATTGGGGCATTCAGCACTTGGCTCTACTAACGAGATTGTGACAAGTGTTTCCAAATTATCTACAAGGCAAGACTTCTCTGAAATATGCAGAAAAGGAGGGAGAGGGGGCAAAAAGAGAAAGTTTTTATCCTCATTCCCATCATATGGAAAGAAAATTTCTTGTTGGACCAGAATTAGGAATTTTAATCCTTTGAAGTCAGTAACATTCAAGAGGAAGTTGGATGCAAATTAAAATGTCTGATTAAAGCAGAAAATATATTGCCTGCTGTTTGCAGAAGGGGCATAATAGGTCTATAATAAGGTACATTTTTCCTGAGAACTGAAAGATGGAGAAACAAAATCTTTACTGCATTTTTAAATAATAATGAATAATCCATTGCTAAGCCATGCAAGGGGATATTCTTTAGCCACACCACTTAAAATAATACTCACTAAGCCCCTCTCTCCCACCAATGCAATTTGGTGTATCCTCACTTAAGTGCTAACAAAGGTTCTGACCCTGGCACTTTTTCTGAAGATAAATTATTACTTTTATTGTCTTGAAATCAATTTTTGTATGTTCTTTTCATCCATCTTTTCCTTTAAGTTATGTTACAGCTCCCATGGCCTCTGAAGACAGGAATGGGATGGGATGCCCATACAAACAGAACAGTCATTTTTACTTGTTTTCATAAAAGTATGAATTGACCCTTTTGCTGCTCATTCAGTGTTCTATACTTAAGGAAGTTTTCTCAATTACACAATTTGGCTGTCAGCCCTTTTCTGTATAAAAGACAAATATGTTTTTATCACTCTTGAAGTGTTAAGTTGTTAAGTTCCTTAATATTTCCTATGAAAAGTAGACTTGCTCGATGAGGTTTCATCTGAAATGTCATGGTCTTTGCAATTCAAAGATAAGTGCTTTCCAAAAGCAGTCCTGGCTCAATGGTTTGTGCAAAGCAATGTTATTAACATCTCCTGACTGGAAGGTCTAGATGTGACCTCAGTTCCTTTAAAAATAAATCACTTCAGCTCTGTCTCCTTTTTGTAGTCTGTAAAACCCAAATTGTATTTGCTTGTACCAACCTCACAATACAAGTGGTGGAAAGAAGAAATAAAGTGATGAAGGAGAAAAAAATACCTCAAAGATTTTGATGGAAACTTGCACCACCGAAGAGGAGGACACCACAAAAGTTTAGTGGAAAAACTAGACTGAAGTCATATACAACCTTATGATTTGGGTGCAATTTTCATTGAAATCAGGACTTGATCCACTATGATGTGCATTCCCACAGGGACTGCTGCAGCCTGAGACATGGGATGGTTGATCACAGGAAGATTTTCAGCTCACACACACACAAATGCAGACTCTGCTGTCTTTCTCCAGAAAAACCTCATCACCAGATGGTGCAGAAAAGAATTCACAGTTCAGAAGTGAGGGAAGAACTGTTGAATGCAGTTTCCTGGCCGTGCCTGTGTCTTGGCCAAGGCTCACCAAGGAAGGACCAGGAGCACCTGTTTGGGTGAGTATATCCAAAATATTCCACTCTCTGAGAGACCTCATGAAATTAGGTTCATCTGAGGATTAATTCTGCCCAGCACCTGGAAATTCAGGTTAACCAGATGCTTCCAGATTCATAGAGCAAATAATCAGTTTTTGAAAAAAACGCTTTAGTGTGAAATAACATATGGAAGTTGGGAATTGTCCTCTCAAATTCAATTGTCCTGGATTATAATGCAGTGCAGGAAGGTATGACATTCCTGACTGTGGTTGCAAAATGACATTATAATAATTTCCAAGCTCATAATTGCTTTTGCTTGTTGCATTCCCTGAGACCACCAATTTTTTTTTTTCTGTTTCCCTGGAGTCATGCTCCCCACAGCCCCTTCACTTTGCCTCTTCCACAGTTTTGCTCAGCTCTGTAATAAAATGGCATCTTTTATTTCACATAGCTGGGATATTTTGTGGGAGGGGAAGATTTGGGACAAGGGCTTCGTTATCATTTTAGCAGAACATGGCAATAACAACAAAGCAGGACAGCTGATACAAATCATCCATTTTATAAGTTCTAATACAGATAATGCAAGGAAAAGAAACACATAACAGAAACCAGATATCTCAGTGGGGCTGCTACATGCCATCCCTGGCTGGGCCATTTCAGCTCCTTCAAAGGTTCCACATATTCCTCGTTAGGTTTTTAGGGAGAGTCTGGGCAGAGGCAGGGCTTCATATCCGGAGGCTGAAAGGCAGTTGGTTTCAGAGTTAGCAGGCCAGTTTGGGGAAAAGAAATAGACATCTGCTGGTGTGGAGCTGAGGGAGATTGGGGTTTTGTGGGGAATTCAGTCCCACGACTCAAGGCAGTGAAAATCAGCCCCTGCTCCTGAGCTACCTTGTGCCATGGCCCTGTGTGGTTGTGGCATTGCCATGAGATGATAAGTCAACCTCACA
Source organism: Acanthisitta chloris (assembly GCF_000695815.1). NCBI lineage: Eukaryota > Metazoa > Chordata > Aves > Passeriformes > Acanthisittidae > Acanthisitta > Acanthisitta chloris. Next base: position 30,784 of record NW_008683074.1, read on the forward strand.
CTGCAGGGCAAACTTGGTTGGGATGTCAACCCCCTCTGAATATCAACCTGTGCTCCAGGTTCCCTGCAGCTGCTGTGTTCATTGGAGAAGAGAATAACCAGGGGAGACCCACAGCCATCTCTTTGTTAGTGTGTGCCCCTGGGCTGTCCCAGGAAAGGTTAAAGGAACTTCACCCAGTGCTGCTGGGTTGAGCTAGAGGCATTGGGGAGCTCCCAGGAGCTGAAAGGTGCCCTGTGTAAGCAGGTGGGGCATCCACACCGGCCAAGGGCCACCAGCATGTCATGTCACCACAAGCTCCAAGCACACAAAGAGTTCCCACACACAGAGGAATAATGTCCTTACACACCCTCAGTTCAACGGAGCTGCCTAAAACACCACTGTGAAACATTTGTTTTCTTTGAAACTTGTTTTTCTTCCTTCCAAAGGTCACCTTAAGTGGGTCCCAGGTACATTTCTCCAGGTTGTTTTTGAGCTGGTATTGACTGATTGCCAAATCTCAGCCCTGCTGATTGCCAGTTTAGAACACACTGATAAAGTTAACTTAAGCCCCTTGTTCTCCCCCACCCCAAAAATATCTCTTACCATTCCTAACCTGCTCCTTTTCCTTTCCATCATCCCATTCCAGCTCACTGCCCTTATCCCCTCCACTCCTGACTGCCCAGGCAGTGATGTCTCTGGGTTGGCACACCAGGCTGAGAAGGACCAAGGATGACAGTGATTTTTGTCCCAGCTTGGGCACTGTCAGCACTGCAGCCACACACAGACACCAGCACCAGCCTGGAGATGGTTGGACACCCATTGCCTCTCCATGGAGCAACTCCTGTCTCAGAGCTAACTCCTCTGCCAGCACTCAGAGCAAACATTTTCCTAAACAAAAATTTCCAGGAGGGAAAAAAATAAATTAATGAGGGTGAGAAAAGTCTTTGATTTTAGATTTTTTTTAGGTGAAACATTTTGATTTTTTTATTATTATTTTTTTGATGGACCAGATTTATAAAAGCAATTATTGCAGGCAGTTTTTAAAGGTCTGAGATAAACTAAAATGTTTCATCTAACTTCAGGCAGGGCAAGTTATTCTGAGTTGGTGAAAATTGAATCTTTGAGAGGGAAGGAAGTTGTTTCCTCAGAAAATTAAAATCTTTCTGCTTCTGGACAGTCAAAGTGATATGGATTTTGCCACCGAAGAAAAAAAAAACCAATTCATTTCTTTTCCAAATTAAACATACAATTTTCCTCACTCCAAATTTAAAATATTTTTAATTTGTGCTCATTTTTCCCTTTTCCTTTAGAACAACAAAGCCAGGGCTTTGGGTGGCTGAGTTGAATGTCCTGAGGAAGATGCATTACTGCCCCACAAGATTTTGTGGGATATTATGGAGACATTGTCTTGCAAGTGAGATATAAAATCACAGTCTAAGCTAATTGTAGGCAGAGGGATTTTAGGGTAGTCTTTTTGCAGCAATTGGGGTATCAGTTAGAGGGTTAGAGCCAAATTTCAGCTTCTCTCTGTCTGCAGAGGGTTCAGGCTATGTACACAAAAGAATTCTTCATTGCTGGACTGTGGCTTCACATTGCCCCATGTTACCCTCAGCATTAGCCACCAACAGCTGCCAGACATGATTTTTGTCCATGCTGAATATTTTTGTATAGTCCTTTTGTTGAGTTTACGAAAAGATTCGGCGCAAAATCCTATCCCAAGTCAAATCACTGCTAAATTTTCCATGTACTTCACTAAAGGTAGGATTTCTCTCAGAGGATTAAAGCAGAAGGGTGTTGAACTGTTAATAGTAGGAGAAAACTCTGAGCAATGAATTTCTTTCCCAGCTATCAGTATCTCGGAGCTGCTCTGAAATGTGCTCTGAGCACGTTGCAGTTTTCTCCCTATTTATTCATAATTTGAAGCTATTTCACAGCTCAGTTTGGGCACTTCTTCTTGCAGGGATTTGAGAGCAAAAGCCATTTTGGTTCATTTCATTAAGCACCTCAATTCAGGGATTTACTTCTAATCCTTGTACAAAAATATCTCTAGGAACTGAGTTTCTCATGCAATGTTTGTCTTCATAAATTGAAAAAAAAACAACACTTGCCAGGAACATTCACTGTTATTTACTCAATTTTTCTATTTCCATGGGCTTTTTACCAGCACTTCCATCCCTCACAGCCTGTCTGGGTCTGGCCACAGGAGGGATTCAAGCTGCACATTTGTTGAAAAATCAGAAAGCAGTTGCTCAAGCCTAAATAAAAGCATGCACTGGTCAGCAGCTCAGGGAGGGGAAAAGTTATTTTCTTGTTAAGGTGATTGTAGGAATTGAGTTTTACTGAACAGCTTTAATTGCAATTAAAACACAGTATTATACATAAACATCAGCAATGAGTAAGAAATAGATATTTGGTTAGTACTGGGGTGGTTTGGGACTTACCCCAGGGTATGTGATATCTCAGGCTCATGTTTGTCACTGCACAAAATTTCAGTTGGGTGATGCTCAGTCAGGTTCCTCACCAAAAATTCACTTTCCCAGGTGCTCCTTCTTTCTCCTGTGAAATAAAAAAGTGGAAAATGTTCCTTTTGTCCACCAGATGGCACAAAGGGAAACCTCACTGGAAACCTGCTGGAATATTAACGCCTGGAATATCTTTGCTGCAGGAGATGGTGCACATCTGACAGAAGGTCCCACCAGGGCCAGTACTAGTGTTTCCAGGTGCAAATCACCTGTCCTGGGAAAGGTGGTGTTGACCATGTGGGTTTGGGACATTTGCACCTCTGGGTCCCCTCCAGGTTGTGGCTGGACATAAGGGCTTGCAGAAAAGGTTGGCTTTGGATGGACTGAAGGTCTCCACCACTCTTCAAGGCACAGAGCAGGTGTTGGGGACAAGAAAGGCACAGTTGGGCCTTCCAAACATGAAGAGGGTGGAAAAAGGGGTGCAGGAATGGTAGCAGTGCTGGGGTACAGAAATGGGCACGGTGATGGAGTGGAGGGCAATGATGGCTGATTCATTGCTTGGGCACCCAGAAATGAAGTGATGTGAGATACAAGGAGGGAGGTGATACAGACAGAGTATTTGTGGCCAAAGGTGAAGGAATTGTGAAATCTTCCTGGGGCCATAGGGCAGTGCTGTGGTTAAACTTGGCTGGAGGGGGCAGATAATAGAGGGGAGAAGGTTTCTGAGAAGAGCCTGTTGCTGGTAGCAAAATGTGGATGAACCATCAAAGGCAGAGAGGGAGGGAGAGGAGGAGTGGGTGGACTTCCCTGAAGAGAGGAGTGAAGACAGGGGTGAAAACAAACATGTCCCAAGCTGAGGGCTGCATCATGAGCACCCAGCTGCAGACAGCTGCTGGGCTGCCCAGCCCCAGCTTGGCTCAGCTAACTCAGCTAGGCTACACTCTGCAGCCCCTGCCCCTTGCTTGGGCTGAGTGTGGGAGGTTTAGCAGGGAGACCAGAAGGTTTCTGCATCTCTGCTTATCTCAGTACGAAACCACAGCACAAAGGCAGCAGGAACGTGGCAGTGAGATGGGAAAGAGGCAGAAGGGCAGCAGGGAGGTTTTAGCCTGATCTCAGCCTTCTACTGTGGCATGGGCATGAAGTGTGGTACTGGGGACATCCATGAGGAGTATAATGGGATCTGGTGGTCATCAGAAGCAATTGGGTTTTGACCATACCAAGGGAAATGAAATATTTATATAAAAGGGTACATTTTCTCCTCTCTACCATAGAGGTAGCCAGTGTTTTCAGAGCCCAGAAATGAGCCTGGAGATAGGAACCCTTCAGTGCTGGAGAGCTGACTGTGGCCCTCTGCTCTTCCCTGATGTGTCTTTGCTACCTGTCTGCTCTTCCCTTCAACCTCAGAGCAGCTTTTTGACACTGGGACCAGGACTGCTCACAGCCACCCCTTCCTACTCCATCCACCAGAGCCTGGTGTTGCATGGGGTGACCAGATCTTCATGCTCCAGCAAGTGCCATGGCAAGGAGAGCTCAAGGATGGCATCAAGCAACCTGTGACATTCCTTAGAGAAATCCCAGGACAGGGAGGAGATGCTGGGGCAAGGGGAGAGCTTAGGAGAGGGCAGAAGCAGAGAGGCAGGGTGAGGTCAGGGTGCAGCCCTGGGATGGTCAGCTAGAGTATGGGAGGGAAAATGCATTTTTGGATAAAAATAAGCCTGATGTGCATAGAAGAATCTGGCCTGACACATCTCTTGGAGAAACATCAATCCTGCATTGGCCATCCCCTAGAAGTGCAGGTGAGCTTTGTGCTGGTGCCTCCTCCACTCTGCACACAGGATGCAGGAGAGAAACATCAGTGAGCTGGATGGAGAAAATCAGTAGGAACTCAGCAATTTCACAGCCATTTGTGCCATTGTATTAAAATATGTTTATATCTCAGTTCTTTATTAAATATAAGCAGTTTTCTTCTTGTATACATTTCTCCATCTTCAGTGCAATCTGCTTTGCATCAGGCATTGATATATCGGTATAGTATCTGAAATGTTAGCTCTTGGGGAATATAAATAGTGTACTGATATTAAATCTGCTTTCAAAAATAGTTACAGGACAATAAATTTGAAGGACTTGAAGGATTTTAATCACCTCTACTTAGTTATTCAGGGATGGGCCAAAAAAGCAATCATTTCAATGAAATATCTGAAAGAGACACAACAGAAAATTCTTACGCACAATAATTGCTTTCTCTACAAATATTTACACTAAGGCTAAGAAAATATTTTGGAATTTTACAAATATCTTTCTCTCTTCGTTTTTACAGCACTTTAAATATAGATCCAAAAGAAATCTTATTGAGATTGTTGCTTTTCTTTTTTGTTTTCCCTTTTTAGCCATTTCAAGGAATCCTAAATGATGGAGCTGTGGGGGACATCACTGCTGGGGATTAGGCAAGTCCAGCTCGTGGTACTTTGCTGGACTCCAGCCACTGGCAGCAGCTCCCTCTATTGCTTTTGCTAGAATTGCAATTTCAGATAGTCCAGAGATATTTGGGTTGTGGAGGGGCACTGGATTTTTTTTGCCCTCATTGGTACCCTGAAAAATGAAATTCTCTGGAATGAAACCTGGTTGGAGAGAGATGCACAGGGTCTGTGCTTGGTTGGGGAGGGAGTGACAGAAGGAGGCAGGATGCTCATGAGTGGTGCTGTCTCTGCAAGAGAAATGGGGCAAAACAAAGCACAAGACACAAAATTAGGAGGGGAAAAGCAGCAAGATCTGACAAGGATGGGTTTTATGGCTGCAGCAAAAGGCTAGGGCAGACTCCTTAAACAATCTCCTCCAAGTTGCCTTAGGCCCTGCAAAGATTTAATATATTATTGAACTTAACTCTCTTAATAGCCATGTAGGACTCAATGGAGCTATTCAGCTGTGTAAAGCATTGGTCTTAGCAGATCTGCTTCCTAATCTCCAAAGCAGGGAGAGCACTACCTCAGGAGAGGACTTGGCAGCAATTAATGCAAGGGCAAAGGCTGAGCCCTGGCATCAGTCACGTTCCTCTCTCAGCACCCCTTAACCAAGCACAGTGCCACGGGTATCCCAGCATCCTGACCAGAATCAGCCCCTAGCTGTAACCCCAAATCTTCTTATTTTAACCATTAAATTAACTCTGCTTGCTATTTGAAATAAGAAAACATGCCTTAAATATGCAGGATGGTTAAGCAAGGGAAATGTAGAATATAGCTGCACGCTGTCACTTCCATTGTTCAGCTGCCTAAATGTAAAATAAGGCAAAAGCAGATGGAAAAGGTTGTAGAGGTGGCAAAAAGCTCATTCAGAAATAAATTCAAAGTGTTGCTTATTCTTTTTTTGGAAAAAAATAAGCAACTACAGCCCCTAATAAAATATAAGTGAGGCAGGCAAAAATAATCAGATCCCAGGCTCCCATTTATGGTAATTGGTTTTATTAAAAGTCAATTAATAAAAAGCTTTGGGTTTAATTAAATTAAGTACAAGTCCATCTCTATTTCCCAGCAAGATGAAATCCTTGAAAATTTCCAAACATAGCTGCACACAAATTGCCTTTTCCCAAGGAGAGCTTCAGCATCTCAAAATATGTCCTGGATGAGAGCAGTTGTATCCAGACTGGGCACAGTTAATTGGTACCCTGGAGAGTTTTTACTCTTGGCATTTGAGAAATAATGAGAATCAAAACCATTAGTAGGCAGGGAAATTGGGTGATAGAAATGCTAGCCTGCTTTTTTTTCTGTCATCTTCATATTATGTTATCTCTCGGCAAGAATTCCCACTAATTTTCCTTCCAAAGTCCAGTAACTCTTTTAAATCACTGTGTGACAAATGCAGCTCTTCATTGAACAAACTTTGTAAAAATTACTCAGGCAGATAACTAGTGGAGATGATAAAAGAAGGAATGAAAGATACTCTGTTCTTGATAGATCCCATCCTATTTACCAGAATAGGCTCACACAGACATCACCCTAACTGCAGGAGTGAGAAATGTGATTTTTGAATTTTAATTTTTTTGGGGGGTGGCAAGCATATTACACTCTATCTTCATCAAAAAAAGGAAAAAAATCAAATGCACATGTGCATTTCTTAGCCTTGGAGTTGGGTGGCTGCTTAGTGTCACACTGGAAAGCAATCTGCAAGTCAGAATTGTACTACTGTGGTTATCATCAAAACTAATCAAAGACCAGTATCCAAAAGTGTGAAACCCTTTCAGCAGGCAAATCAAAAAATGTACCGTTTCTCAGAACTGAGGCAGACCAAACAAGAAATTACAAACACATGTCTAGAAGCAGCTCCAGCTCTGTGCATCTCGTCAAGGAAACCAGCGAGGAAATGTTCCTGCGACGTGGGACTTCATCCTTCCTTCCCTGTGTGCAGAGCCATCCCTCAGAATTAACCAGCTCTTTCTCCAGCACCACTAAGTGGGTCACACTAATCCTAACAGAAACAAAACAACATCAATAAAGGCCTTGGAGAGAAGCACCAGGAGAGCAATGCAGAGAGAGAAGCAGACTGACTTCACAGCATCCCTGCTGACCTGAGGGCTAGAGCTGCACTTTATTTTTTGCACTCTATATAGAGATTACTTCAAATTTTCAGGAGGATTTGGGGATTTGACATTTTTCTGGGAATATGTCTTTTAACTAACATTGAAATAAAAATTCGTCCTGGACCTAGAAAGATGTAGGGTTGAAAACAGGTAGAAAAGTATTGTCTGGGATTTTTTCTGAGGAAGGAATACATTGCATTGCCTTACTGGGATAGTTTTCATTGATATGAAGCTATACATCCCATTCTGAGAACAGACAAAATGTATACACAGACCAAGAAACTCATAATCAAATTTCTTAAGAAATTCATTAATTCTCAGTGATGCTGTTAACCCTCTACTCCTCCTCATCACCACATAAGAGAACATTTTGTTTGCTTTCTGCACAGATAAAGAATAACCTCAGCAAGACAACCAAGAAAAATATTTCCAATTACTGCAGCTCCACTGCACACCATGAGGTCACAGACATAAACCAGTAAGATTCAGCTCTTTATCAGCCTCATGCAGAATACCTTAATGAATTTTTCAAACCTATGAATGAAAAGCACTAAGTGACCCAGACCCAGGATAAGCTGCACAAGAGGAATCCTCTCTGCCAAACTCATCTCACCCTCTGTAAATGGGCTGTGATTTTATTTCTATACCTAGAGGCCAACTCAGGAGTAGATTCTAAATGTTCTAAATGTTTGGCACAAAGTGTGAAATCCATCACTGGCTTTCAAAGGCAGTGTAATAGTGGCTGGAGGAGAGGGCAGGAGTCCCAGGAGGAATAGCTGATGTTTGCCTTACAGCATTTGCTCTGAGCCATATGACTATCCTTGTGGAAATCAGCCTTTTATTTACATGAGCAATTAATTACAGCACTGAGCATCACAACCACCTCCATGAAAAAAGTGCCATTTGCTTCAGCAGCAGCCTAGGGCTGGGCCAGTTCATTTCCTTTTATTTCAGGTAGGAGAGTCCATCCTACTCTAGGTCAAGTGATTATCACTTGCAAACCATCAAGAGATGCAGAGAGCAAACGAATAGACTTGTAGAAAGTGATGGAGACAGAGGCAACTCTGGCAGAGCCTGATGTCCTGGAGGAAATCAGACTCTGAAGTGTTAGGAAGGAAAACACCATCACAACCCATCAGTCACCTGCCCACAGTCCTTCCTAAAGCCAAGGGAATAGCAGCTGTGAGCATCACAGTCCATGTAGGTGCTGAGGTATAAAGAAATTTCCCTGGGATGAGCAACAGCCAGGCTGGCACTGACTTTGGGATGTAAATGGAAGAACTGGCACCAGTGAGTTGTGAGGGTGAGGAGATGGTCCAGGGTGCAGGCACCACCCCCAGACCCCAGCACAGAGGGGTGGGCACAGTGTCACATGAAACAGCCACATCTGCTTGCATTTCATCACCAAAATGGTAAAGTTTGACTCTAGCTTGACCTTGCAATTCACAAGCTCCAGGGAAAAAAAAAAAAAAAAAAAGAAGAAAAGAAGTAACAGAAAGCAGCTAAAAAGCAAGCAGGAACTAAAACAGGCTGTAACCTCATGGTACAGGATGAATTAAAACCAAATGAGCTACTTTTCAATATAAGCAACGTCTGGTGAGATTTTGCTGACGATCCTACAATATTTGAACCATTTCTCTCCCTAATGCAAAATCCCCAAATCTATCTGTTTACACCAATGTTGCCTTAACATTTCAGGCCTCATACCTGGAAGCTCTTTGAAAAAGAAAATCCTGCCTGTTGCCAAGATGTGGCTTTTCAAAAGCAAGACTGAGCCATACTTGTTTTTCAATCTTCCCCCCAGGAAAGAGTTGTCTAATGCTAATTAACAGTTATTCCCCAGGACCTGTGACTCAGATCCTTGTTGGAACGTACTGGGTTTGTTCCAGGGGATCTGGCCCACTGGGTGTCTCACATGACTTAGGCAAGCAGCTCCTAGGACAATGTTTGATGGATGTGTAATTGCTGCTGGTGGTGCTGCAGCCTCCCCATCCTTCAAGTTGCCCCAACTTGTGCTGCTGCCCCTCATTTTTGGAATATGGTGCAACCAAGCTCTCTGCAGACACCAGGCTGCACTGAGGGGTTTGGGTTCACCCAATACACATTCACCTCCATAGCACACCTCTGGGTATTCCAAGAATTTTCCCAGTGCATCACTATTTAGGCAAGAGATCATTAAGTGTCATCAAGTGTGTCAGTGGGGGTGAAAGAGGAGAAGCTGTTGGCTCTGCTCTAGTCCCAGTGATATATGTGTCTCTCAATAGGTCTGAGCTACAATTTGGCTCTGGAAAATGCATTGCAGATTGAAAACTTGCACAAAAAGTGAGGCAATGTTTTCCCTTCTCTCAGAAAATATTCATCAGCTGGTGATCACACACTGGGTATGTGTATTTACAATACCAGAACAAAAAGGTGGTAAGTGATGGTCCCTCTGCCCTGTTTTTCACAGTATTCCAAGGGAACAGGCAGGATAATATCTGCCATGGAAAGTCTGTTAATGACTTCAAACTATCCAATCCTTTTCTAAAGGCAGAGTCAGTGCTACAAATATGCTTTTAGGATCTTCTTGTCCTCATCCCTAGATACACCCTGCAATCACACAGTGCAGTTTCTTCATAGGTTATGTGCCAAGAAAATGTACCCTAAAGCCACAATCAGCTTGGCCCACAGCAGTGACACCAGACCACTAGACCTTTCTCCTTCCACAGTGCCAATATTTAACATTCAGGTGAGCTCCTGGCCCTGAAAATTGTCATGAGAAAACTCCATAGGATTAGATGCCATCTTCTTGATCTTCACTTGGGTGCTCCCCCACTAAAAGTCAGGATTAGAAATCACTTTTTCACACCATTGAGAAGAGGAGCCCAAGGCTGGGTGTGAGGACACGTTTCTGGGAGCAGGAGCAGGGCAGAAGTTCAGACCAAGGGGAAATACCAGACCATTGCTGCACAGCCTTTCACGTGGTGATCCCAGTGCTCCTTTTCTTCTCTACTCTTCACTTGGGTGCTCCCCCACTAAAAGTCAGGATTAGAAATCACTTTTTCACACCATTGAGAAGAGGAGCCCAAGGCTGGGTGTGAGGACACGTTTCTGGGAGCAGGAGCAGGGCAGAAGTTCAGACCAAGGGGAAATACCAGACCATTGCTGCACAGCCTTTCACGTGGTGATCCCAGTGCTCCTTTTCTTCTCTACCCAAATATTTGTATGACCCTTTAGAGACGTTTTCTTTGGGTGATCTGACTTTTATTAGAGATGCCAAAGCCCATGGTGGCCTCTCATCACAGGTCAGTGGTCAGAGACACATGGTCCATGTGATGGTCCAGCACAACAACCAGATCAGCCTGAGCTATGACCTCAGTCCAGCCACGGTTAATTTTCTCCCCTCTTGCCCTGACTTGCACTGCATGAACTTTGGTTGATTCAGCTGATGATCTATGTCATCCTTTATGCAAACAAGCATAAATTGACTAATTAATCTCTGGGGTAACCCCCTTGATTTCAGTGGAGCAGCAGGCAAAGTGGAACGGATCTTTAATCTACTCTTTGTTCCTCTAGCACAGCCTTTGCCTTGTCCATGAGTCAACGTAGACCTCTAATTATATGGATTTGACTCTTAATCTTTTCTGGTCTCAGGAGAATCAAGTTGCTGAAAATTATGGATTTCACTTGGAAACTGATGAGGGTCTGTACAATATCAGCAAAACACCTCTCTGGAAAGCCAGAAATGTTTTGGACCTGTGCACCAAAACCATTGCTGGGGACTGAGTGTCTCAGGATTAACCAGCAAGCTGCTGGGAAGCCTGAATTCCTGAATTGCCTCTCATTCCCAGCCCTCAGCTGCAGCAAAGCATGCTTCTGCAGAATGCCACATTTGAACCTTTCTGCATCATTTCAAAGTTGAATTATTGCCCAATCCACTCATCCAGGGCAAGACAGGGAGTGCTTTCTGCAGCACAGAAGCAGACAGGTGAGAATGGGAAGCGTCATCGTGTAGTTAAGTGGCTTCACATGAAAATACATGCCCTTTAAATCACAGTCAGAGCCTTTTTGTATCACAATCTTTGCTGCTTTTCCCTTCCCCTATCCCATAACTGTCTTCAGAGCTATGTGCAGCTGAAGGGTTTGTGACAGTTACTGTCAAAGCTGAAACAATAGATCTGAGACACAGGCAGGAATCAGAATGTTTTCTTTTTTTCAGAGTGAAAAAGACAAGTTGCAGTTGACAGCTGTCCATAAAAATTGTAACATACAAATCGTATAATATAAACTAAAGAGAGACCAAAAGTACCACCAAAAAAAAAAAAGAAAAATGAGCTTGTTAGAACAGTCTGTATTACAGCTGTTTCCCTTGACAGTTTTCTGTACCCTAATACGCTCAACAAATTGGCAACCTGTCCTTATATATTTGCATCAGGATTCCCTTAAGGGAAATGTCTATATTATTCTGTTTTGGATAAAGGAAGCAGTTTGATATGACAGGTAGGTCAAGTGTTTCTTTAATAAAGCATATGGGTAGGAAGAAAGAAATAGGCTATTGTCAATGACTTGACAAATAGGTAGATATGCTCCCCTCGAGTATAGCCATGGAAAGCTACTAGATAAATAGCCCTTGTTATTTTGATTTAACCACTTGGCTGCTGAATACATTTTTTTTTCCCAGAGAACAGCGTCCTCAATAAAGGTCATAGCAGAGATTATTTTATAGATTCTGTAATGAGACATTAACCCAGTTTGGACTTTAGTTACACAGCACAAGTCTGGACCAAAGTTGGAAATTAATTTCTTTATCATTTGCATGTGTATCATTATATATGATACAGGTGGATATTCACACTATCACTGCAGAAAAGTTTGTCATTTTGGTTCAGGAAGAATCTTCCACATGATGCTGCTCATCCTTTTCCACTCAAAGGAACCAGGAACAGAAATAAGGAGCCTTCTTATCCCTGTACTGGTAAGCAACTGGGTTTACCCCATCCTCAAACACTACATCCTTTCCACCCACACAAACAGGCTGGAAATCCTGATACTACTGATTTGATGGCTGCTGTCCAAATCTAACCCAACCAGCAAGGGTTGCTTGGTATCCTTCTGATACAAAACCAACCTTGGAATAAGAAATTGTCCCAGTTCTTAAAGATGCTGGGATTTACCAAAGAAAGCCACTTCTGAAGAGTGAGGAAAAAAATTTCCCAAGGTGAACCTGGAACTGTTGTTTGTTAAGTTCTTCTTAACCCCAAGGAAGAAGGTGTCTAATGCTATAGCTTCATACCAAACCCCTCCCCTGGCTGCATCTTGGCAGGTAGATTTATATACCAGGATAATTTTTTTGTGCTGAATTTTGTATAAAAATATAGGTGAAGCTATTTAAACTGCTAAACAAAAATTTCAAGAAGAACACTTCTGTGGAGATACCTGATTTTGTCATGCTTAAGAAAATGCCTCAACTTTTTGTAATGCTTCATTTCTTGCCCCCTTGAGCAGTGTTTCTGGAGCTGCAGCTGCCCCTGCCAGGCTGGGGACCTGTTCTCCCTGCCCTTGGTAAGGGCACCATGGAGTTAGGGAAGAGATCATTTTCCTTCTCAGCTTTTTTCCTACAACTAGGACCTCACCAAACAGGACAGGACATTTCAAAACTGAAAATCAAACTGGGGATGGATCAAACTGAACAGCAGCATTTTGTTGACTGAGCCATCCAGGGTCCCCACTCACCTTGGGTCCCTCTCACCAGAATTAAGGATTTTGCACATCAAAATACAACCAAGTGATACCATAATCAATCTTCCCACTCTCAGTTCTTCCCAACTTTAATATATATGTTCTGATCATGCCAGTTTTCTAAACAGAAATACCACAAAACTGTTTTGTGCTAATTCTGAGTTACCATCCAACATTATTATCTTATTTTGCCTGCATTATCTTTTTCTCAGCAACATCAGCACGTGTATTATTAACTAGCTATAGGTTGATAATATATGTAATCATTATATATTAATATGCAACATCTTTTTAAATAAATCCACATATTAGAGACAATATAAGCAATGATTATATATTATATTATATTATATTGAATTACATTGCAGTGTATTATATTTTGGCTATTATGTTT
>NW_008683074.1:43952-83881 GCF_000695815.1 Acanthisitta chloris
TTATATTAACAATAAAATATAAAACCTTATCTGAAATTTCTATTATTTGATAAATACATATGTAGGGGCTTTAAAAAAATCACCTTTTTCATTATTTTATTCTTTCCTTTCTAATACACTCAATGTGATTTTCCAGCTGCAGACTTTTCTGCATGGAAATAGCTGCAGTTCTCCTAAATCAGTATAAACTGCTGCTGTCCTTATCTGCTCAAAAGTACATTTTCTCCTATTTATAACTGGGTATTCCTATACTACTGACCCAAACAAGGAGAGGACCAGAGCTTCATATTATCTTTTTTATTCTTCACATAAGTAGAAAGAGAATTTATGCCTCTGCTTTGGGGAAGTCCTTTTCACCATACATGGTAGCACACACAGCTTGGCAGACCCTGTTGTGTTTTCCATATTAAGCCATATACAAGGGCAGCAAACAGGGAGCTGTTGACTACATCCCTTACAAAAATCAGAGGCAGATGAAAAGTCATGGTTGAGCTAGATGAAAGGCATCCTGCCTTTCTGCTTTTCTCAGCAGCCCAGAAGGACAACCTGGCTGGTGTTGAAGGCAACAGAAAAACAGTAGCATTATGCAGAGTGCAGCAACACTATACATGGTTTTGTTGCTTATTACATTAGTTGATGCTAGACTTAAAGACAAACTCATGTAAAGGACAACCACACAAAGACACATCAGTTTTCAAGGAGGCTTTGCCTTTTGGAGGCCACAGGCTCATTATCCTTGGAAATGTTCAAAGCCAGGTTGGACCAGTCTTTGAACAACTTGGTCTTGTGGAAGGTGTTCCCATCCCCATGGCAGAGGTGTTGGAACTGGATCACCTTTAAGGTCCTTTCCACCCCAAAGCATTCTATGATAATGCACCAAGGCTTCTAGATGCCTTCTCAGAGATCTTGTGCCATTATTAATATCATTAACATTGTCCCTTCCTCTATCAATTCTTTTAAATTATGGCAATATCAAAATCAAAGGAAAATTTCCTACATTCTCTTCCAAGGAAACAAACTGTGCTTCAGTTAAATGTTTCTGTTTCAGCTTGCATATGCTTCTGGTGCTACTTAACATATTTTTGCATTTGGTGTTCCTGTTTCATTTTGTTTCCCAAAACCAAGTAGTTTTGTTTCACATCACCTGGAGCAGTTTGGGTTCTGGTCACTTAACCTTCCTCAAGCACAAATTTCATGTGTTTGAGTTGCCCAGTCTGGGAGGGGGATTTATTTTGGAATAACATATTTTCTTTATTTTTACCATGAATGAAAACACTCCCACTTCATTTGTATTTTGTGAAACTTTCTTTCAACTGATTTTCTTTTCCCAGCATAAGTTTCAGCCTAAACCAAGTTGACATATTCCTTTTAATGTGTTTTCAAAATATGCTTAATGGTGCTGAAAGCTAAGGAAGCTCAAATATAATTCCAAAAGCCTGAGCCCACCAGAAGCCTAATGCAAACATTATTATAAAAACTCCACAATGGTTAGAGGTTTCAGGGAAACTTGGGTGTTCGTTAGCAACATCAGAAATGTTATCTACACGAGGAAAATGTGTTCTGTTGTTTGGCATCTTGACGGCTGTTCAATTTTTCTTTTTTTTTTGCACCCAGAAAATCTGTTTCCAATGTTTCTGCCACAGAGAATATGGAACAGCAGGAGCAGAAGTTGATGCAAAGGGGGGGATTTAGTGATTGTTATTCAGCTCACATCCCTGGCAAGCACACTCCCTCTGCCCAGATTTCTCCCGAGAAATCGGCTGAATAAAGAGTGGCTCCAATGTGAAGGGCAGGAGACAGAAAAGATTTCTCCTATCCACATAGGACAGGCATGAGAGTTGTCCAGCAAGCATTAATCAATAGTCTTCACCTTTCCCCAAGCACTTAACTTTTGCCAGATGGTTACTATTTGGCCAGGGTGGGCAGAGGGTCCAGGAGCTCTGGGGTAGCTGGAGCCAAACACTTGAACCCCTCATGCCAAGCCCCCTCACCTCCCTGCACTGCTCAGGACTGGCATTTCTAGGGAGTTTTTCACTTGGCTACATCATCCCCCACCCAAAGAAGTGTCCCCAACACACACTTCAAACACTGTCTGCCCTGGCCCAGGAGGACCAGTGAGTGCTTCCTTTGGCTGTGCATCCAGGAGAACACTGAGAAACCAGTTTGGAAACCACAGCAGATTGCATCAGTCCTCAGTAAAAGACCATCTGTGAAGAGCTGTGTCTGTGGTGGTTTTTGGGAGAAGCTCTCCCTTACTCACCCTGGCACCAGCCACTGCTACACAGAGGCCAAATTCCAGCAGGAACTCTTTGGTGGTGTCTGGAATTCTGCTCCAGGAGAGCATACAGCTCAAGCATTGCCCTGAAATATTTCCTGGGAAGCTACTGTTGGAACTTCCAAAACAGGCAGAAGCAGAGTTTTCTCTAGATGGTTTTTCCCTTCCCACCTCAGCAGGGCAGGAGTGTGCTTCATTTCATCTCCAGCCAAAGCCTTTCTGGTCAGATATGGACTCTGAGTTTTCACATAGTGACATTCCCTTAAGGGATGGGGACCCAAAACCTAAATATCCTTCCTGCAGCTATGCCATCAGCACAGAAACAACACAGGGCTTCGATGCCCATCAGCCACAAAGGAATTATTTCATTCCACACCAGCAGCTGCCTCCTGCATGCCTTGAGCCAACAAACATGGAAAACCAGCCTGCAGTGCCTCTGCCTGTTTGCCAGTAGGGAAACACCACCTCCCATGTCACTTGTCACTGCAACCTGTCACTGTCACACAGAGTAATGGCTCATTTTGGGCTGAGTTACCTTAGCACTGCTCAAGATGAAGCTGAGCAGAAGCCTGTCTGTCAGGCTGCCCTGCCCCAGCAGGTTTTTCCAGGGAGGAATGGTGTTCATTGCCTGTGCTGTCCCTCCACATGTGACAGCTGCAGAATGTCCTCTCCATGCTATTAGTCCTTCCTAGAGATCCCACATCTCCAAAAGAAATGGGGCTTGAGTTGTGACAGAAACAATACTGTCCATGGCAGAGCCATGACAGAATTGGGACCTCATTTTTATTCTTTGGAGCATCCTGTGCTGCAAAGCAGAAACAATCTGCCCTGCACCCAAACAAATCCCCTCTCAGCCTCCCTGGCTTGGAATTCCAGCTTTGTCGTCAAGCTGCATCCAGTCTGGCACACAATCCCAAATTCTGTTACTTGGAATTTCACTTCCAGCTGTTTCAGGCCAACTTTCTTATTTCAGTTGTTCTTTGATAATTCAGAACTAACAATTACATAAATCCACGTGGGGGTTTTTTGGGTTTTTTTCCCCCCTGCACCTCAGATAGGAAATAATCTTCGATAGAAAAGATATTTTTCTCTCTGAAAATGTACTTAGCTGTGTGAATTCATTCACAAGATTATTCACTGCTACTGAATTAGCAGCAAAAAAAAAAAAAAAAAGGAAAGAAAACCTGAACTCAGTGAACCATGATCAAGTAATCCGAGGAAATCAGCATATTTCTCTCTAGACAGTTCAGAATACCAAATGCTAAGACACAAGAATCCCACTAAATATACCTCTCCTCCTTATCTCTGCAAATGTCTAACAGTATTTTCAATTCTCATCATTTTATCATGAGTTGTCTGCATTTACTGGTGATTTAGACCTTGGATCAGTTTTTAACCCAACAATTTAAACTTTCTCTTTTTTTTTCTTTAGCACATTTCCAGCCTTCCTGAAAGGCACACGAGTGCAAAATGTTCAGCCCTCAGAGAGTGAATAAAAGAAGCTGATATGAAACATTTCTCAGCTCCAGTTTTAAGCCAAGCTCATGATTTCTGAAAGCTTGGATTAAGCAATGCAGCTACTTGAAAACAAAGAGACTTGCAAGGATGTAGAGTGGAGTAAGCAGTGTATTTGGCACATAAGGCCTTGATTTTATTTCCATTCATTCTTTTTTTTTCCCATTGCTGTTTGTCTAACAATCACTTCAAAGCACTATTCCAGGTTTCACAGCTCAGCACCAGGTTGGCATCATCCAGCCACTCCTCATCTTTCTACTTCTGACTATGTATTCACATTGGGTGGATTTGGGAATGTTGCTGTTGTTGTTGTTGTTGTTGTTATTTTTGTTGCTGCTGTTACTGCTATTGTTAGTATATTGTGTATTACATATTATATTATATTATTATATATCATTATAAGGGGGATTGGAATGAGATAAGCTTTAAAGTCCTTCCCATCCCAAACCAGGGCAGATGGTCAGAAGTGGTCCCTGTTTGGGGAAAGAGGCAAAACACCATAAATCATATATAGTCTGCTGAAACCTCCAAGTGATAAAATAGTTAAAAAGACTACTTTATTTAGAAAACACATATGGAGGCCTTAATCAAGCCAGGACTGAGGTCATTTCTGCCAATTAAGTCTCTCTCATTCTGCAGTTGGAAGCAATCACAACAAAGGCAGAATTATCAATGTCTATGTGCTGCAGCCCCAGAAAATACCTGTTCTGTTGGGGCTACAGTAAATCACCTCTCACCAGGTGTCAGGGAGGCTGGTGCCCTCAGCTCCCCTGGACCTGGGGGGAAAGAAGGGCTTAGAATATTTACCTGATTAATAATATTTAGAACATATCCCATTTAGGTCTCACTTTAATGCAAAACTAAATGGCAAAGAGATGGCATTAACTCCAAGGTCCCATTTGGAACCAGTTTATGTCTGTCCCCACTCCAATCCCCTGCAACTTGCTGGAAGTTGGAGGGGGTTTTTGTCCAGTGTAATTTATCCAGGTCAAGAAAGTTGTACACGTTGCCTCTTGTTGGAATATCCCCATTATTAGGTTATTTGTGCTAGTGGTGATCAAATGGTGAGAACTGCTCTCACACAAAATAATAAGGGAACCATTGTGGCTGTAATAATTCAATGTTAGACATAGAATACCTGCCAGTCAGCATTAAAAAAGAGCATGAATGTATTGGATTAATGTAATGAGTGATAAACTGACAGTAACAGTACTTTGAACTCCCATGCAACTTCACACAGAAATCTGAGACTTTGGCCACACATTAATGATCCTCCCAACACCTCTATAATTACCAATCTGTTAATTTTAATGAAAAGTGAGACACGGAGAGATTTGTTTCATGTGGATGTAGCAAGCTCATCTCCCCTGAGCAGTTTGCATGCTGCTCTAATCCAAACCATTCCTCTGCCATTGCAGAAGACAACAGCAGAGCCAAAATAATCTGCAAAAGGACTTAGATGCCCAAGCACGACCTTCAAACCTTAATGACCTTGCAGTAAGCATCTATAAACATCTGTGTTCTCTACATTAAAGTTCTCCAGATGTCTAAAATTCCCAGAAGTTCTCTGCTCCTCTCTATGCATTGCAAGATCAGAGATTATCTCCCATACAAACTGAATCAGCTTCTGCAGAGGAGGTTCCTCCTCCCATCACCCCTGCAGCACCTAACGTGGCAGGCACCTTTACATGGGAGAGGAGCACCCTAATCTCCAGTTCCAAACCAAGAGGAAGTTTGGAGCCATACACAGAGACTTCCTTTTCTCCTTCTTCTGTATGTGGGTGCACCACTACAGGTGTGACATCTCATCAGGGGAGGTCAGCAGCACTAGGGAAGCCTCAACACCAGGGCAGCTCTCCCAGGGCCCAGTGTGGGTGCAGGGGAGCACCCATGAAGTGTGCAGCTTTGTGTTCTTTCCTCTAGCAGCACAAGCAACCAGCACAGTGATGAGGAGCACTCACCAGAGCCATGCCCTGTGGAAAACTGCAATGACAAGGTGTGCGTGTGTCTCCACCCTAACCCTGGTGTCTCCTTCACCTCTGCAGGCTGTGGACACGTCCCAGCAGGTCAATGTTTTCAGCTCTTGGGGAAACACTGGGGACAGGTGATGAAAGCTGCTCCTGCAAGGCGGAAACATGACCTGAGCATGATGATTCCCACTCCTGATGTGCAAGTGAACTGCTGCCAAGGAGATCATGTCCTTCCTTCTCCACTCACCTAGGCTTTCCTCCTGCCTGGCCTCAGCACGCCCTCATCAGGCTCAGGACACCACCTCATCCCAGGCATTTCCTTGGAAGAGTCCAGCATTTCACCATGGGTCATGCAAGCACAAGATGCTACAAGTTACTGCAGTGCTCCACAGCTCCAGCAGCAGCAGGACTAGCATTTCATAGTGCTTTTACACCAGGAAAAATAGACACAAGACCAGGGCACACAAAATCAGTAACAGGGACTTTGTTCTAGATTTATCAGATGTGCTTCTTCAATTATTATACTTCATGGACACAGGGTATGAACATGGGTACCACTCCCTGAAAGGAGAGTCTGACACAAAGGGATGAGCACCCCAAGTGAGTCTACTGGGAGACCACACTAAGGAAACACATAAAGTTCTGATATCACACTTTGAACATCACTCTTAAATCCTCAGCTGCTGGAGACACGTGGAGACGTGAGCAGCTCAAACTCCCTTTCTCCAAAGGAATATTTTTACCCAAGCCAGCTGCAGAAAAAGCTGCCTTGTTTCTAAGCTGAAGGCTCAGGAATGAAAAGACAATGTATAAACATCTTCCTCCCACTACTGAAGGAGGAATTCAAGAACTTTGAGCCAAATCCTCGGTTTTCTGAGGCCTGATTTAAATGTTTTTATTATTTCTAGAGCTGGAAATAATTTTAATGGTCCATTTGAATAGACAGAGAGGGTGATTCATTTTGGTCTCTTAAATAGTGGATGCTTGCATCTTCCAAAAGTGACTCTTGGTTTATCCCAGTGCATAGCTAGTTAGCACTGCACCAAAATAACATCAAACCAGTTCAGTGTGTGACTCAGGGATTGTTTTCATTAAGTAGATCATATCTTCCTGGAAGGAGATTTGTAATAGAACTGTACACCTGCTTTTCAGAAATGCTCGTAACTCCAGAGGGTGGAGAACCTGAGTAGAAGAGGATTTTAAAAAAAAAGTAAATTATTGTAACTCACTGAAAGCAAATTGTTCTCCAGATTCACATCGTATTGGTCAAAATATCTGTCAGAGGGCTAGAGAGGTCCAAGGTAGAAACTGGTCCCCAGTCAGAGCCATTCCCAGTACAGGCAGAGACCTATCTGTACCTAACTGCATACAACAACAAAAGGAAATACGGAAAGATTAACTGAAACACTAATTCCATTTTAATTAAATGCTTTATATCAACATCTATTTCACTTACAATAGGCAATTTCCTATTTCCAGGTACATTTTAAGGCTTACTTAAGCTTCATTTGTGAGATATTTTTATTGATGTACTTAATAGTGGATTTACATTGGGTTTTGTTCCATTGTAATCCCAAATCCAGATCAAAGAGATACTCTTATGTGAGTGCAGTGCAGCAGCAGAATCAATGAAGCTGTTCTTGTGTTTAACCCAAGTGCTGTGTTGCACTGGGACACTGGTACAGGAAAAGTTTTAGTCTCTCTTCTGAATTTCTCCTTTTTCTGTACTAATGGTGAAATTGGGAACTTGGGGTCAAATTAAGGCCTTCTGTAGGGAGTTTCAGCTCAGCCAGAGTCATCATCACTCAGTGTCAACAGGATCACAAAGAACTGCCCCAACAATGCCAGCACAAAGTCAAGGGGGAAAAAAAGAACCATTAAAATGGAAGGGATGGTGCTTGGCAGCAACCCTTGAATTCTGTGTTTACGGGAGAACTCAGAACACCCTTTCCTTCTGCCTACCTGGCACAACCTCCTGCTGCCTGTTCATATTGTCCCAGAATGGATTGATAGAAATTGTGCTGCTAGGCAAAGGAGCAGAGAGTTGGAAAGTCACTCCCATTTATCTTAAATATTTGAACCAGGTGCACCTACACACAAAAAAAAAAAAAAAAAAAAACCAACCAAAAGGTTGCTATTCATTACTGTATTATTGCAATTGTTTGTTCTGTAATTAGTGATGATAGGTAAGCAAGTTGGAAGGAAAGCAAATAAGAAGTTAGTAAATGGAGCAACATTCCAAGTGAGCCGAAAAGCAACAAAATGAGACCTGAAAATGACACTGGAAGGGTACACTAATCTCTGTTCACTTATTATTTCATTAGCACCTGACTTTCAGATTGAGGGGTTTCTGCCTGAGAATAGTGAGGGGATGGAGCTCCTGGATCAGCTCTGGGCTCAGGTGTGCAGCAATCTGTGCCAGACCAATCGTAGGATGTCAATCAGCAGGTTCTTGTTGATGGATTAAACCAGCACAGAGGTCTTACCCCAAGTCACTTGGCCAAGGGAAAGCAGAGGGGTTTTCACTGACTGTCATGCCCAGAGACTGTGCTGGCATCACTGAAGCTCAGGTTTGCTGTTTACAGAGGGGGAAGGGCTTCCCAGGGGCAGTTTTCGCTGAGAGATTGAAGGTTTTTCAAGCAAACAGATCATTTTAAAAGCCCATTTTCATCACAGATTGCATCATGTTAGAAAGCCTGAAACTTCAGATATGCAGAGGGCTCTCTGACATTTTATGGGGCAAAAGAGTAACAAAAGGGGAAAATACAGGTTGGCTGCACTTAGGAAAGTACTATCTAGCAAGGAAGGATGGCTGAAGCCTGTGCTCCTGTTTCCAACTGACTGATGGCTCCTCCTGATCTTCCCTCAGGTTGAAATCTAACCATTCCCACCTCTCACCCTGTTCCAGCTCTCACCTCCTCCATGGACGAGCAGCTAGAACGGAGATGAGAGTAGGAAGAATATAATTCTTAAAAAATGAAAAACCAAAGCTGTTTAGGGGTTTTGAAAGCCCCACGGTGCACATTGCCATGCCATCATCTAATCACACCAGTGCCTGCCTTTGTGTCATTGCACTCAAGGTTCACATCATTCTCAATCACATTGCACATTTTTGGGGGGAGGAGATGCAGGTTAGTTGTCAAAATTGAAAGATCGAGAGAGGAGCTTGAGTATTTTGAAGAGTCTAGAGAGACTTCTACAAACACTGTTTTACCTTCAGTTTTAGCTCCATCCTGAACACACATACCCATTACCTAGAATGCACTTCAATAGATGGGAGGTTTCTATACGAGGTTTTTTTTTTAAATCTCCCTATCTTATCTTCATCTTAAAGTACTCAAACAACTTCACACCTAGTCAACTCAGGCCCTGAGGCTTCTCAAGGGCGAGGGCTGCACCCTGATACCTCATCACCCCTGGAGCTGAACAATGGAGAGGTTCTACCCATGGAAAAATCTGCATTGGGCAACAGTTCCAGCCCACAGAGGTCACAGCAGCCACAGCTTCCACCGCCTGCAGATGTCAGAAGAAGACCCAGTGCTTTCATCAGCACATAACACAGGAAAACTCACTGGGAATGGGAATTTTCACAGGATTTGGCTTAGTTTCTCCTTTATTCTTGTTACAAGCAGGGCAGAGTCTCCAGTGGACTCCATCACTTGGCCTGACAGCAACAAGTATTCTGAGGTTCAACCACTTCTTTGTTGGGGCTTGAAAGAGTTTCTGCTCAGTAATTACTCACAGCAAAAACACTATGCAGAGTCAGCTTTGTCAGTGACAGTCCTGAAGGGTTGTCAGCCCCTCCTAGGTCACCTGATATACAAAGCATCATAACACATTATATAATAAAAAAAAAATTTTAAAAAAAACCCCAAACATCCAATGCCCTGGTTCTGTTGTGGGGACCTTGTAATTAAATAACTTCAAATGAGTGGCCTAGAAATATCACACAAAGACCTGAAAAAAACCCAACAGAGTGTTAAGATCACTTATTAGTGCCAAACTTCTGATTTAATTATATATTTCTGGAGCCCTGTTCTTAAGGGAGCTGCTTACACAACCACATGGTGAAACAAAAGAAGGGATTAAAACCTGTGGGAGAGAAGCTGGAGAATTTGCTCCCAATTCACAAAGAAATGTCTCCACACATCTGACCGAGAAGGACTCTTAGATTAAAGAACCAAGGAGGCTAAAGAAAAGGATTTTCTTCTTTTCTTAATGATAGGAAGGTAATAAAATACTCATTATCATCCTGTAATGGAGAGCCTGACACAGCACCTCTCTCATTAAGGGAGTTAATATTCACACTGGGTGCACCTGAAGGGCAGTGTCCCCTGGATTCACCATCTCTCAACTGTCTTTTTTTATTTTTAGGTAAGTTCCTTCAGAGTTTATCTGTCTCCATGCTTTGCTTTATCCCAAATGCCATGTTCAAGCTGTCTGGAGAGAGAAGGTTGGACTAGAACAGTTCAGCTCACAGGAGGGTGATGACAGAGAAATGCTTTAGTCCATGTCTGACCAGACCAGACTCTTGGGCTGTTGGCAATGTCTAAGGAGAAGAGTCCCAATCTCAGCTGTCACCTCTGCAGAGAGGAGCCACCTCCACTCAATCTGCTTGGGACAAAGCCTGTAATTGAGCAGTTAACCGTGATAACCATCTCACTCTTGCCCACACACTGAGCCTGTTTCAAAACCTTTTTTTTTGTTTTGTCCTGGTAACATTTCTTCCATTCTTTGCTTTTCTTGCTTTGTTAGCATCCCCAAAGTCCTGTTCAGGCCTTATCTTTTGCTATCTCCCTTATCACAAACCCAATTTATTTGGCCTTCTCATACCTGCCACTTCCCAACTGTTTCTGTTTAACCAGCATCAGTTCCAGTGGTGACTTTGCCCCTTGTGAGTGCACCCTCAGTGGTGAACACTGTTTTCACACCTTCATCTTCACAAGAGTTGTTCCTTATGAACCCTGCAGTGAAGTCTTAAACTGAGACCATCAAAATCATCACCTCCACACTCACACATCTACACAGATCCAGGGAAACCTTAGTCACCCTCTTCCAACAAGCATCATCAAGATCCCACTCTGCAGTGTTGCTGGAACCCACAGTCAACATGAAGACTGTCCTTAAAAGGTCTTTCTTTGTCTTTTCCCTCTGCTTTGCCTAATTCCAGCATGACAGCAGCACAAAATGTGCTCTCCTCATTGACCTATTACATGTAAAACCTGCCAGCTCTTTTAAGCAAAAAACACCCCCCAGAGATGCCAGCCACAAGCTGAGATACCTCTGACACCACATAGGGTGCATGACACGAGTGAACTAAGTTCTCAGCAAGTCCCCCCTGGCCTCATCAGAAGTGGAAGAACAGTGTCAGGGATGCAGCAACCAACCTGGCAGCAGTGAGGAGCTTGGCAGATCTGTGCTTGTTGGAGCCCATCTGGTTTTGCCTTTCCTGAGCAGCCTGCAATGCTGAAGCTCCTCATTTGCAGAAGGGTTGGCTCAGACAGTGTCTGCTGCCCTCAGGAGCTGGTCCACAACATGACTGCAGGCATCCCGTGGCTCTCCATGCCTGCAGCAGCCTGATGGGAGCCAGCAGTCAGCTTTCAGACAAGTGAAGCTGCAATCTGCACTAACAGCAAGATGCTGTGCATTTAGGAGCTGAGCACTTAGTTACCTCCAAGCTCCTGAGCCAACAAACAGCTACACACACAGCAGTTTTTCTCCCAAACATTGGAGGATTCTAAAGGTAAAGAGACTCATTACAAGGGGGTTTAGCCAGTAATTAATCATTCTTAAGGACTAAGGACTTGGTATCTGTTAAAGGCTGGATCACTTCTCTGGAGCCTGAATGCACTGTCAGGAGGAGACACTTGCCAACAAGATGAGCAGAGCATGAGCATCTCACAAGTTGGGCTAGTTGCTCCCCCCTCCTAGGGTGAATGTGGACCCAGCACTGCAGAGATGATTCTCTGCCTGTCCAAGATAATCCTATTCAAAGCAATCATCTGTTAAACAACTGGAAAGAGGCCAGCCCACACACTGCAGATCCGAATCTGAACGTTCCCACAACCTGAGGAAGGAGCTCAGGATCAGGAAATGTTTTGAAAAAAAAAAGAAATATCACATGAGAAGTGAGCAAAACACTGAACTGCTCTCCAAAGGCAGTGGCCAAGCTACTGTTTATTCAAGAGATGCATCGACGCTTTACAAAAATGCCATTTGCCTTCAAGGCAGACCCTCCTCCCCAAGGAGCAGCCAAGTGCAGTCCACAGAGCTGAGCATGATGTGGTACATGGGCACTGTGGTCCCATCTCACCTCTGCCAGGGTGGAGGCAATGTGTGCCAGCCCATCTGGGTACCACTGGGTTGGGGAAGCTGCTGTGCTCCTCCACCAATCTCAAATGGAGCACCACCCTGAGCCCTCCACCCATCTGTGCAGGGATTTGGGCCAAAGGCTTCCATAAAGTTCCCCAGTGCAGATTGACCCTGGAAATGTCCCCCAACACACCCATCCATGAGGAACCTTTTGGGTGGTTGTTTGGCTATTTAAAGGAAAATTTCTGTGTTATGACAAACAGACAGTTTTGCCCATTTATTAAATGCTCATAATTTGTTTTAATGGTTTCTCTAAACAAGTAGACTTTTTTCTCAGCTCTTTGAGCTTTTAAATGACACAACTGTTATGTTAAAAGGGAAAAGGGTGATGATTTACATTTGGAGCAGGGCGGGGGCAGCTGGAGGCAGAGGGACAGCTGCAACCCATCGGACGTGGCTCTCCTCCACACAGATATTTTGTTTGTGCTGTTGTGGTGGTTTGGGTCTGTCAATGCCCTCAGCACCAGCTGTGGCCTTGGTCAGAAGCACACAGGTGGTGGGTGCTCCTCTGTGCCCAGTTGGGACAGATTCTGGCACCCACAGTGCTGCAGTCAGGCCAAACTGTCCTTTCCTCTGCATGAAACCCATGGAAGATGGAAAGTGTCCCCTAAAACCTGAGTGAGCTTCTGTGGATCATAACCATCCTTGGTTTATGCCAACATCAACTTGCAGCTGGGGAGAACCAGTGTGAAAATCAGGCACTCTTTATATTTTCAATTTACAGTTAATATCAGAAAGCAGTTGGCCCACTTGGCTCCCTGCATAGGTAGCATGGTCAAAGGAGATCTTATGGAAATCAATCATATATACAAAATAGCATTAACTGATGATGAACGTTGCAAATACTGCTAGATCAGCCACAAGTGGCAAACCAGATTAACAAGCTCCACTTGCTTTTTCTTCACATATAAAATTCATCTCTTCACAAGACTTCCACCCATTGGTGCCAGCTGGAGGACTCTTTTCACTTACATATCTCCCTCAACCTCTTCTTCTTGTGTCTCTGGAAATCACTCATCTCTCTGCAACAAAACCAAAACAAACGCCAGAAATTATTTTTTTCAGGAAACTTCTTTGGATAATAAACATCTGACTCAGGACTTTGAAAAGCCGTAGAGCGGGTTGGGTTATCTGATCACCCACAGGTATTTGGGTGGCATCTGCTGTGATTATTTCCTTCAGATGTACATAATCTTCAGGAAGCATGGAGCTGTACAGCCAGGGGATGAATTCCAAAGAATATACATGAAAGAAACAACATGTCACACTCATTCACAGAGCAGAAAATAGGAGCTTCTTCATCTCCCAGGCTTTGTAAAAATCAATGCCATCTTGAAGCTCCAGATGATAAAGCAAAGGATGCACAGACCCACTTGAGAGCTGATTGCCCTGCTCCTTGTTTTCCTTTTTCTTCTTTTGCCTCTGGTTGTTGTTTCTCAGAAAGCTAAAATGTTTGTACAAACTTCCATCTTGGAAGCCCAGCAGAATAAACAAGAATATACACGAGGCGCAAGAAAAGCCAGCAGACAGGAAAGAGAGGGGTTTTTTTTTTTCAGTTTATGGGTGTAACCATTGTGGCTGCTGAAAATATGCACAAAAATAGCTATAAACCACACACAGCAGTCATTAAAATTTTCCACCTATCCATACCAGCAACTCAGGTACTCATTCAACATAGTCCTAAGAAAAATTTACACCAAGTCCTGATGAAATACATAGGATGACAATAAGCCTGGATTCAGAAGGGTGAGAATTTTCACAGCCAAAGGCATCCTCAAAGTCTATCAGGGATTGGAACAAATTGGTGAGTTATCCCAAAAATCCCCTCTCAACTCACCATCTGCTTTGCAGTGCAAGGGACAAGGTGTTCCCTCGGAAAAGAGCACCCAGATGCTAAAAGGAAGCTCCTGTATGAAAATGAAGCTCTGGAGCTGACTGGGGATTTCTGTAGCTTCAAGAGAGTAAGGACTGGCTGAACAACAAGAATTCAGTTTTGAAAAAAAAAAAAAAATAAATAAATGAAAAAAAGCCCCAAAACTCAAGCTTCAGTAATGGATCCTGTTCCAAATTGAGGCAAAACTAAAATCTTTCCCTGAACAACTCTGAGGAAAGTATGATGTGCTGGGGGAAACTCTGCCTCATAAGAGGATCTCCAGCCCAAAGCTGTGATACCAGGCAATACTTGTGATTCCTACTAGGCCACACAGAGCAAGTCTATGAACCAGGAGTTTTGACAGATAAGTGCCACCCTTGCCAAGCTGTTTAGCTTTGTGAGCTTTGTATACTGTAGAAGACATGCTGCTCTGTCCCCAAGAGATGTTTCTCAGTGCAAACTGCATAAAAAAAAATACATTTCTTAAAAACAACAACAAAAAAAAAAAGGCCAAGTTTCCTGGTTCAACTCAATGCTGTGTTTCAAATTTTAAAACATCCTTGCAACCTCTGCAAGCTGCTTTCAAAGATGGACCTCTGGCCACAGCAGGGACCTACTGAGCCTCTATAGTTATCTTCTGCTTACCAGCATCCTTGGGTGTATCTGCAGGTGCAGTTTCTCCTGCCTCACTTGTCCTTCATGGGTTTTGGGAGGAGCTGCATGGATGGATGGATGGATTGCAATGATACACCCTTCAGTAACCACAGGTGTGCACCATGGTGGCAGAATCTCCATGCTCAACCTCATGGGGCAGTGACCAGACCTTCCTCTGCAAAAGAAATAAGACATTTTTGCTAAAAGAGTTTCCAGTCCACAATCCAAACAGGTCCTGTATCCACAAAAGTTCACAATTACAGAAACATCCTATTCGTAGACATGGTGCATAGGGACATGGGTTAGTGGTGGATTTGGCAGCATTAGGTTTACACTTGGACTCCAATGATCTTAATCATTTCCAAACTAAATGATTCTATGATTTCCAGCATCTAACTCAGGAGCACTAACTGTGCCTGTGTATTCTACCTCCTTTCGACACAAGGGAACACCAAGAGACTCCTGATCTTACACCAGCATGACGTGGAGAAAACATTCACCTGACTGAGAAACACAAGCAAACCCAGTAATTACCACCTTGCCAGCATCTGTTTGGACAATGTAAATGCCATTAGCCCAATCTGACGTACCATGGGTAATCTTGGCTCTACTGAAGTCAGTGGGAATGTTACCCTTGGTTTCAACAGGTTTTTTTACCCATCTTACACAATCCAGTTGTGTCATACCCATTCTTCCACCTACTCACAGAATCCTGATGGTCCTGAATGAAAGAAAATTCACCTCTTTTCCCTGGCAAGCACCATATTTACAGCAGACAGGCTGCAATACACGCAGAGTGAGAAATCAAGTCATTGATACTCTGAGTGCACCATTCTTCAGCTAAATGAAACTCAATTTATAGTAGTCTTATCAGAGAAAATCAATGTTAGACCAACTTTCAGTAGCTTATAAACAAACCAAAGCAAAGATGCTCAGTGGTCCTCAGAAGAGAAAGAGTCCTTTGTAGCACTACAGGCACCTATCAGTAGTTAAACTGGAATAAAAGCTAATCCCTGGATTTCTAGCCTTGCATGGCTATTAGGGTAGACATTAAAGTTTAATAGAGCAGGCTGGATGTGTTACAGCTGGAGTGACAGGCCAAGGATTAACATTTCAAATTATGAGTTGTGATTGCACCCAGTCTTGAATTTCCTATAAATTATGAGATAGCAAAAGAGATAACAGCATTGCAATGGGAAAGCCAAGAGCAGTGTATGGACAAGAAAATAAGATTTTAGCCAGCAGCCAATGTAGACACATATAGATTACCAGAATCATCAAGTTAAATCAAGTGTATTTTGCAGGAAAATTCGTCGTAGAGGAATTTTCACAGAAAATCCATTTTTTGCAGAAACAAGAGATACTTCTTCAAGAGAAGCAGCTTGGGATAGGGGATGGTATCAGTCCCAACTCTGTTGTTGTCTCACATGGGCTTAGTGCATGTTATTTTAGGATGCAAGTTCCCAAGGCTCTGCCAGGAATTCTGTGTTCTGGCCACATGAGCTTTCATGGGCTATGAGTGTAACTCCCCTAGGTTCCCTGAAAACCTGAAACTTCAACTAGGCTCCCATGAAAACGAGCAAACAATTTCCATGTTGCCAATATGCAATGTGTGGCTCATGCTACAATTGATACCTAGCCCCATTATTCCCAAATTGAGAACATTTCCCTTCTAAAGCAAATAACTGTGTTTAATAATAAACTAGTAATTGCACAAACAAATAAAGGCTAATCAATACTGCAGACCTTGGAGTCAAGGATTGTTCCTTCCTCTGTGTTTGGACAATGCCCAGCACAATGGGATTCCAAACCTAATTGTGGCCTTGGGGCACAATAGCAAGGGCAGTAAAACCAGCCATGTTTTCTTGCAGTGATCATCCCATTCCCAGCCCCACATTTCATTCCAGCATTTTAGAAAGACAAAAAAAAAAAAAAAAAAAAAAGGCAAGGATCTAAATTTATTTCCCACTAAGAAACTGTTGTGTGACTTTTGACTGGCTTGTGCCTCTCCTTGAAGTAGCCTCACATAAAAACTCTCAATTCGGGTCACACCAAAAAAAAAAAAAAAAAAAACACTCATTTCACTATGTACAATTTAAAAAAAAAACAACAAACAAAACAAAACAAAAAAAACAAAAAAAAAACCAAACCCCAAAAGCAGTAAAAGGTTCAGGTTGAAAGCCCAAATTAAACTGCAGTGCAATCTCACTGTCTTTCTGAGATTTCTGCTCTTACCTGCTAGGTGGGATGCAAATACTTCAGGGTTTTTGCCTGGCTTCACTCAGTTCTTGAACTGGATTTCAAAAATGGCATTGAGCTGATCATGCCACTCTTGGCCTTTGTGCTGATGGCACCTAGCAGTAAAAGGTTCAGGTTGAAAGCCCAAATTAAACTGCAGTGCAATCTCACTGTCTTTCTGAGATTTCTGCTCTTACCTGCTAGGTGGGATGCAAATACTTCAGGGTTTTTGCCTGGCTTCACTCAGTTCTTGAACTGGATTT
This sequence comes from Acanthisitta chloris, assembly GCF_000695815.1. Lineage (NCBI taxonomy): Eukaryota > Metazoa > Chordata > Aves > Passeriformes > Acanthisittidae > Acanthisitta > Acanthisitta chloris. The sequence goes on from NW_008683074.1 coordinate 61,113, forward strand.
CAAAAATGGCATTGAGCTGATCATGCCACTCTTGGCCTTTGTGCTGATGGCACCTTTCTGATGAGCTAATGCCCTTCTAATCCTGGAAACAGATGGGCAGGGAAAGGGAGGCAGGGAAAAAGGCAGAGGCTCCTTCTAGCATAAACCAGTTTCCTCTTCATTCCCTCCCCCCAAGCACAGGGTTAGTTCTTCTAAGTGCAAAAAAATGGGACTTAAAACGTGCATGAGCAAAAATCATGGTTCATGCAGAACTATAAAAGCAGCTTTTAGAGTCCATCTGAAAAAAAAAAAAATAGTCACAGCATTTACAGATGCCAGAGCCTAAAAACCAGGAATCATAAATTGGCTTTCCAGCAAGAGGAGGTCCACAGGCTGCTGCAGCTGACACCTCCAGCTTCTTTTAGGTCAAGCACATCTATATTCATTCCACACTTTTGAAAACCACTCCATTTGCAAAGCTGACTCAGTATTTATTAGGATAACCCAGGCAAGACAGACAAATTTAGCATTTTTGGACCAATTTGTCTGCTCTGTGATCAAAGATGTTTAGATGTCATTGGAACATGGAGTTTGGAACATTATTATTTTTTGGACAAGAAGATAAATGCCATGGATACCAAGTTGCTGGATGATTTAATGGTTAAATTCAAAATTTTTTTTCCTCCACCCATTCCACAAGATTTTTGGATTACCTCCAAGCTGAGTTCATTCCAACGTGTTTCCTCGTTTTAGCTCTGTCCTTCTGTAGAGAACTGCAAATTCCAAAATTTAACAGAGGATTTGGCAAATATCACTCTCCTTGTTTAACATACTTGCAGAAACTATAGGCTAGCTCTGACTACACACAGTGTGTTTATGCAAACATATTTTATAGAGGAACTTAAAAACAGTAATGTATTTTCCCTTTGTCAATCCCATTCCCATGTCTTTCTGAATACATGTTTTTTAAACCAGAAAGAAAAATAAAAACCAATAATATAAATTATCTAGTTCTCTCTCTGTTTCACAGGGAAAAGAAAAAGGTTATATTTGGCCTAGTGTACTCTCATCAAATTCAGTGACTGTGAGAGTTACCCATTACCTGGTAAATTAATTAGCTGGAAAGTAGTCTTGATCCCCAACTTATTCCCTTACACTGCCCCAGAATGGAGGAACTTCTCTCATTCCATCAGCAATCAGCAGGTTTGGGATGATACCACACAGTATTTTGAAAAAGCAAAAAAAAAAAAATCACACTATATAAAGCTATTTTTGCTTTGGAACTTTTATTGGCCTGTAAAATATTTTTACATTTATTACACTTTTAATGAGAACTCCTAGAACCAAGACTGGTGTAAATAATGAAAACAACACTAGTAAATGTCCCCATAAACCTCGCACCAACCCTTTGATGCTAATTTGCAGGCCTGGCGTTCCTTCCCCTGCCTGCTGCAGTGGGGCAATGGCCTGACTCAAAATGCAAGATATCCCACAGGAAAGGCATCCTGCAGGTTTGCTGCTCCCTGCCTGCTGCTCCCAGAGGTCTGGGAGAGAAGAAAAATCCAGGCCCACCAGGAACCATCTCAGCATCCTTTGGCCACACCAGCTGCAGCATCACTCCATCCCAAGCAGCTCCAGGGACTTGGGCTGCTGGTCCCATGGTGGTGGTGGTGGACACAAGGCTCTAGGTGTTCTGAAGAGTTGTATGTCACTTGCTGAGTCATTTAATTAAGATCCTTAGACAAGTAGGAAAAGCTTGGAAGCACCCTTGAAATTCCCAGCTGCTCAGCAGTAGCCAAGTGCCTTTATAAATCCCAGGATTTCTGGCTTAGGTGACATCAACCAGTGCCCAGGGGATGCAGTGAAATGGATCCCTGATTCTCCCTCTGACATTCCAGTTTCTTTATGTAGGTAGGACATGAAGCCAGCACCATACCAAAATGCAGCAGTTCAAAAGTTCGTTTTGGCAGCAAAATTCAAGCTCAGAGTTAGTGCATATGCAAAATGCCAAAGTTGCTCATTCTGCACCACCTTCCATCTCAGGCTCTGGGTGTTCCTCCAAACACCTGTATATTCCCTGAGTCCCACCAAGGTCATGATGCACAGGACAGAAAGAAGGCACAGTCAGGTTGTGAATTGAGCCCAGAAAACACCTTGAATTACCAGGATATAGGACTGAACCCTGAACTCACTCCCAGTTCTGTGCTCAAATCCCCAGACCATATTACCTCCTTTATTCTCTCCTGCAAGCCTGACCACAACATTGCTGTCTATAGGATTAAATCCAATAGGAAAAAGCACAAAGCCTGCTGATGGAACACAGAGCAGCATTACATGGCAGGGCATGATGCACAGCGTGTTGCTGCTCTCAGGCAGGAGCGTGGGCTGCAGCTCTGCAGAGCTTTTGATGATTTGTTTCCTGTCTTGTGTATTTTCCGGCTGGGTTTGACACTGTGCTGTGGACATTCCCTTCAGCACCTCCAGCTCAGCATACATGGATTCATTTTGACACAGAAACTAATGGCTTCAAAGAAAAAAAATGACAAAAAAACAACTCGGGGGGGCTGTGTCCCCTTTTCCCACCATGGGACATCCTTCCTGAAGCCACAAAGAAATCCAGGACTGCTGCAGTTTGTTTCTCCAGCCCTGACTCCCAGGCTGATGCTGTTCACAGACATTTGGAAATGACTGGCTACAGGCAACTTGGACTCAAATTCCAGCTCCTACCAGAACTATCATTTCTGTGTGCTATCAGTTACAAATAGCACATTGGTTTTTCCTTTGCTATTTAATCCTCTCAATTCCAGGGCCAGATCCCATAAAAATTCCTTCCAGTATCTGCATCACAGAAACACACCCAAACCTTAACAAATCACTTTTTGCAGGGCTTACCAGACCTGCCTGCTGTGAAGGGCTGTGCTTGCTCCAGGTTGGGTCAGTATATTTTGTCTTCCCAACTTTCCTATGACATTTCAATTGAAGTTGTCTCTTCTCAGTTCCCATCCCAAAGCACTCTGTGACAGCACAGTGCTCTTCCAATGTAAATCAACGTATCTCGCCCAGGGTCAGCTGGATTTCACTAGGAAATTAAGATAAAGAGCTCTGGATTAGACTAATTTTATATTCCAGTTTTTCTTTGAGATCCTCCTGGGCAGGAACAATCCCCTCAGCAATCAGGTCTCTTAGCTGGAGCTAATGATCGTTCATGAACTTTGCCTAATATCATGTAATAAAGGAAATAGTAAAAGGTTATGATAATGCATCATGATGTGCCATATTATCTGAAAAAAACCAAACACAATGAGGAATTTCAGGTACTTAACCACTGAATATGGTGTTTCACAGCCTCTGTGAAATGAAGGAATAGGAAAAATACCATCAATATCCATGAGGATGACTCAGGATATAAGATGAGCAGCACATGGCAATTTTACATTCCCCACATGCAAACTGATGATGCCAGTGAGCACCCAGGAGCCCTTACAAAACCTTTCATTGAGGCTCTTCATCATATGGACACTCAACCTGATGCTGCCACTCTCACAACAGTGGACAAGAACCTCTTTCAACCAAGTTAAAAATGCTTGCATTGTTTTGGAGTGGGTTTTTTTTTTTTTTTTTTTTGTAGTGCAAAAATACCCTTCAGTATCATTTTCCCAAACTTGCATCATTGGGAAAGAGGCATTCCCACAAACCAAGGCATGAGGCATTGAAAATGCAAACGGGTTTCACGTTGCCTGGCCCAAAACCAGCTCGAGTGGGCCAGCGGCAAGGAGAGAACCTTTCCCTCACCAGATGTGTCCAATAAGAGGCAACCTAAAACTCAGCCTTGGTGGGATCCAACTTCACCCTTAAGCAGTGGCAACGTTAACCATCGCGCTCGACTTCTCCAATGGGAATGTTGCTGCTCTTGCCACGTAAATCAAACCCGGCTGAGAGATCAAACCCTTCAGCAGAACCAGATGGCTGCATATGGGGCAGATAATGCAAGTGCTCACTGTGCAGCCAGTCCTTGTGCTACCCCTGCAGCAGTGGAGGCACGGGAAAAATTGTTTGTCCTTGCAGCCTCCCCCAGTTTGTGCTGTCTGTAGGGACAGGAAGGCTACCACAGCATAAAAATTACACGTGGCAGTGAACGAGGTAAGGACATGCAGTGCAAGCACAGAGGGATGCAGGTTGCATGTTCAGAACCTGTGAATATCTGCACAAACAACCCAGAAATGTCCTTTCCTTGCATGTTTCCAGTAGGAAAAATCCTCAAGGAAAGCATCAGCACTGGATCCCACAGCACCTCTCTTCCCATGGCACTTGTAAGAAGTCTTTGGCTACTCCTCCAAGTTGTGTGGGACTGATATCTTCAAGGACATTCAGATTCCTAATTCCCAGGGTTGGTATTTATCTCATAGAGCCTGGAAATCTGCCCTGCACATGTCTAAGACAGGAGTTGTGACATTGTGAGACGTGGAAAACTAATGAACATAAAAAGCAATAAATGAGACAGGTAACCTAAGCAAGCAAACCAGCAGGTAACTTTTACATGGCAGATGGAATTCTTTGCTCACATGTGGGGTGAGGGAAAGAATATGGGTCAATTTATTCTGTTTTCTTTTTGGTATCACCTTAAAGTTAGATCACTCATTCTCAAAGTTATTTTGCTTTGCTAATGTGGCTTTGACACTCTTCTGAAGAAAGTGGTACAAAAGAAATAATGTTTGAAACAATTTCCTGCCTATAACATGTTAAATAACTTTGCAATGAAACATGAAGTAAATTACATGGAATTTCCTCTACCTGGTAAGGGCCTTGGCATGCCAGTGGCACTCAGGGGGACCAGGAAAGGTACAATCAGCTCGAGAAACCTCTCTGTGTGCTGTGCCCAGTGTGCCTGGTGCTGTGCCACCCCTGTTCCCACACAGTGTGGGTGGGGTTGGTGCTCACTGGGGCTCCTGCACCCTGAAAAGAGCATGTTTGAGAGTATGACAGCAGGACACGTAGATCTGTTCCTCCCTCCCATGGATGTCTCTTTTGTTTCTGATCCATAGAAAGGAACAAGTGAGGGCTTGCTGCTGACATGGTGATGGATGGCTCCAGGCAGAGGCTGCTGCAAGGGATGAGTGACAACCTCCCAGGACAGCCAACTAATGGCAAACTGCCCAGTTTGCCAAGCTCCACTGCTAAAGAGATGGAGCCACAGTGCACAGCGTGGACCACTCACAGGCAGTTTGATTTCAGCAGTCTCAGGCCATGGGAAAAGTACTTTCTGGGAAATGCATGATGTATGGAGAGCTCTCTGTTCAGAGCAGTCACCAGCAGGGACATGGGTCCATCACACCGTGTGACCTCAGAGAGAGGTGATGAGCAGGCTGGCATAATCAATGGTAGCTCTGCAAAGATGGGTTGTAGGAGCTCACACTCCTTTGTGATTGCTTTAAAGCACCATCAGTGTTTAATTCCCTGTGGGCCGAACGCTGAGCAACCTTTTTTTAAATAAATACAAACATCATCTTTAAGGAACAGGCAAGTATGTGCACAGAGCTTGGGGATGGCATTGATTTACTAACAGTTGAAATTTCAATTCAGATTGATTTCCATTAAACATGCCAAAGGGTTTGGGGTTTTTTAAGGTTTTTTTTTCCTGGAAAAAGATCTCCATGTCATGCAAGCTCTAAGAATTTACCAAGGACAAAGAATAAGTGTGCTTCAAAGTTATTTACTTCATGTTTCATTGCAAAGCTATTTAACATGTTATAGGCAGGAAATTGTTTCTAACATTATTTCTTTTGTACCGCTTTCTTCAGAAGAGTGTCAAAGCCACATTAGCAAAGCAAAATAACTTTGAGAATGAGTGATCTAACTTTAAGGTGATACCAAAAAGAAAACAGAATAAATTGACCCATATTCTTTCCCTCACCCCACATGTGAGCAAAGAAGTTGTACAGGAGCCTCCAGCATTCAGACCACCCAGCCTGAGTGCTGGAAGAGCATCTCACTTTTTTGGCCCCCTTCTATCCTTCAACCATAGCAAAACAAAAACAGAATTTCCACCCAAAGCACTCTGTAGTCCTGGAGAGCCGTTGCCTGCTCAGGGGGGGTTGGAATTAATTAATAAAGCAATTTTTTCAAACACAGCCTGAATCTGCCACTTCCAGATGTCTTTGGTCTTGGTGAGTCACGACGTCAAGTGTAACACGCTGCAAAGTTTGGGACAGGGCTTGGAGAGATGAAAACCACCAGCAGTTTCACCAAATGCAGTTGGGCACCAGGACTGAGGGATAGTTTTTGCCAGTGGAATGTTGCTTCACCTGCAGAATGCCATGACAGCCACCCAGGGAATGACACCTGGAGACACCAGCAGCACTACCCTCCCTGACTTTCTGACAGAGCTGCACAGGAAGGAATCTGGTCCTTGGGGCCATCCCACTCTGTTTCCGAGTGCTGGTGCCTTTTTTTCTTTCTGGGATAGAGCAGGTTTGTTCTTGTTCTTGATTCTGGAGCAAGGATTTCCCACACCCCATCAAAGGCTAAGCCTTGAACATGGAACAGCCATGGCTCGACAGCTCTGGAAAACGCTCGTTTAGAGGGAGAAGAAAGTTGTTTCTGGAATGTAAATCCTTTCCTATTACTTCCCTCACTGTTCAAAAAAGACTTCTGATTCATGCTTAATTCAACCCTGCAGGCACTCCCCCAAAGCCACACTATCTCCAGGTCCCACTCCTTGCAGCCTGAAAACCCTAAGCCCTGCCCCAGAAGCTTTTCTTCTCAGCTGCTTTGCAAACATTTGCCATCCATCATTCATTATGCTTCCAACAAACGTGTGTGCTTGTTTCTTAAACCACTGCCAAAGTCATCTGCAGGGGAACTCCAGGCAGGCAGGTCTGGGAATATGGAGCTTCCTGCTTGCCTAGAGTTCTTCAGTGGCTTTTCCCTATGAATTCTCATCTGTTGCATCTTGTCCTGAATTTTCAGGAACAGTCTTTTCTCTCAGTCATGTCTCATGTCCATATGGCACAAATATACCCAGTGGAAAACAATAACACATCTTAATTATCATCACCAGCACTTCAGAAGAGAACACAGACAACTTTATGTTACAATCCCATTACAGCATTAAACACAGATAGATCCTGTACAGCGGGAAAGGAAGAGAAAATGGGTAGAAACCAAGTCATTTAATTGAAAGTGTATTATCTGATTGAAAAAATCTGTTTCTGCAGCAGCTTTTTGCTCACAGGTTAGGTTAATGAAAAGAAGGTTCCCAGAGTACATGTGTGACTCTTTAGGCGACAGTAATCAAGCCAGGGTGCATTTCCTGAGGATTGGGAGCCAGCTGAGAGGAGCTGTCGTGCCTCGAGTCATTAAGCACAGCCAGCCAGTTATCGACCTCACTGCTGTCATTACTGCTAATATCTCCAAGCAGAAAAAAAAGAACCTTGTCAAGCTCAAATGGGGAGAATCCTGGGGATTTTGCCCCTTATGTACCATTTATGGAGCTCATACCTGTGTGCAAACCTGGGTGACAGGGCAAGTCATCCCAGAGATGCTCCCTGCAGCCTGTGCTGACAACACTTTGCAAAGCTGAGGTTTTCACCAGAAAAAAGTAGTTTGACAAACTGAGGAACCCCTAGGCATCACTTTCTTTCTCTGTGGCCACTGAAAAAGGGTGTTTGCTTTCACTGTCCTACAGCCAGCATGACGTGGTTTGTTCATCTCTGAGTTCATTCCCTTACAGAAGTGCTGGAAGAGCCTTTAGAAACTGCTTAGGGGAGTCAGCAACTGCTAATTTAACTATGCTTTTTTAGTAAATACCAGAGTAAATAGACATAAATGAGCAGTGTTTAAATAGCAACAGCCCTAAGGCATAAGTAAATCATCTTTATCCTCTTTTAACTAAATGGTTTCTGAGGGGTAGGGAGGGTTTTGCACATAAATATGTATCTTAACAAATATTCAGCAGAACACTTTGAGTTTGTGTCCTGCTTATGCAAAGAGAAAAAGGAGTCTTCCAATTCCCAGGGCTTTCAGATAGGAGAAGAAAGGGAAGCACAAGGCTGCACAGTAGGAAAACTGCACTTGGCACAAAAAAAAAAAAAAAAAAGGAATGTGCACTCTGATCCTAACCTGAATCCCCCAGAGAACAGGGGACACAGCACAGTGGGATGGCTCCGTGCCAGTGTGTGCACCTCTGCAAGATGAACTGTGCCCAATCTGCAGATGGTATCAGCACATGTACTCCTCATCTATCAGTGTGAAATCTAAGGTGATTCACAGCCCAAACATCGCTCCTCAGGCTATAATTAAGTCGAAGTCTTGCTGCTGGTTTGCAATCTGATTTTAGGAAGGGGAATGATGAGACTGAGGTTGGAGTCTCCAAGTGGCTTTGATGGGAGCATATCTGCACCACATAATCACATCCCAGAACTGCAGCAGCAGCTTCTTAAACATGCAAGGCCATTTACACTGAGCCTTATTCATCTTCTACCGTGTTTGTATTTATCTTTTACAAAGTAAAATGATGCTTCACAAACAAAATTATAATGACTGCTACTTAAGCAACCCATTTGATCCTGCCAACCTCCCTCAGCGTTTTCCTCACTCCCAACCCAAACTCCCAAGGCATGAAGAGGTGCAGAGTGATGCTGGCACCACCCCATGATCCAGCTCCAGTTTTGGGTACCTCTGATAGAAAGATCTCTGCACATCTGCAGGTTTCCACCAGCTCTTCAAAGTGTGTCTCTGCTGTTCACCCAAGCACTTGCCTGGGGAAACTGACTGAGGAGATGGTGAGATTTTAGAGGAGACAATCCATGGGGATTTTAGGAAGAGGACACAGGCTGTCTAACACTGAGTCTTATTTCTGTCCTGCAGAGAAGTTGTTGCCCTGTGGTTTCCTAAAGGGTACACCAGGGCTCACTTTTGCAGCTGGCAAGGGAAGGTCTCTCCAGAAAGTCAACACACTGCTGCAGGATGCTCTGTCAGTCTGCAGCTGGAGGGAGACCACCAGGGACGAGGTGTGATGGGCTGGTAGCTTACTCTTGCATACATCCCAAGTCAAAGGACACTGGTTTCTCTCTGCTTAAATTAAGAAGCAGCACTAAAGGCCAGGGATCAGGGCAAGGGGATGTTAAACAGATGCTGAACCCCCAGTAAACCTTCTTGCAGTGTGAGACCCTCAAGTGCACATGGTGCTGAGAAGAAGTGAATAAAGAATTCATCTCAACAGAAGGAGTGATATGGTCTGAAGCCCCATCAAGTCTAAAAGCCTTCATAAACGTGAAGGGCAGATGGAGATTTAAAAATGTGCATGCAACCAAAAAGGAAGAGAGGTGAAAGAGAGGTCTGTCTTGCAGAGTCCCTGGATCCAGAGCACTGTGTTAACCAGAGCTGTTGGATGCAGTCTATAGCCTTGTCCCACAAAATCTGAGTGTAGCCTGGTGGCCCCTCAAAACTCCTGGAGTGAATTATCTGTCCTCCAGGAAAGCCTGCTGATAAATCAGTCACCAAACCCCGTTTTCTTTCTGGAGCTCAGTAATTGTTGCAGTCTCTCCCTGTGCCCGAGAGGGCTGGGTTTCTCATTAGCATCTCAGTGAGTAGAAAGATGTGTAAACAGGTGTAGCTACAGAATTTCCTACTGGGTACACATCTGAGGAGGCTCCAAAGCATAAATTACTCTTTCTAAAGTCAGTTTTAAATCATGCTCACTAACAGCCATCTCCTGCCCTTGATCATTGCTCCTAGGATGGCGATAGGAGTTTCACATATGGTTTGAGTGAAGCATGAGCCCTTCAATGGGTCCACATCCACCTGTTTCAGATTGTGTCATAGGTATGTGCTTAAGCATTTCATTAACATTTCCCTTTTTGAATGTTAACCCGAGCCATGCTTACTCTACCCATGCATCTGGCAGTTTGTTGCAGAAATGCAACCTACACCCAAACCTGCCACATTCCGGAGGCAGCAGGGTGTGAAGCCAGGGGTGAGCAAGGCAGCTCTGAAGTATTCTTGCAGAGAACTAGATGTTTTGTTCTATTTAAATAAAAGAGGTACTCTGTAGTTGCAGTTTTGAAAATCCAGCCCTAGATGTACACATTTTGTGTATCAGCATTCCCCTGTGAAACACACACTCTGCTCAAGGTTCTCAGCTGCATTCCAACTGAAGTTCTCCTAGGGCATATGTGTGTCACTGCTTCTTCCTCACTGGAGCAGAGCTTCACCCCATCTCCTTTATTTTGTGAGGTGGGAGGGTCCTCACTGTTTTCCAATTGTTTTAGGAAAACCAATACAGAACCTGTGACTGAAAGGGCCACCCATTGCTGTGCTTTGTTCCACAGGCAGCAATGTTACCCAGCAGCACAGCTCTGAAGCCTGGCTGGGAGCTGAACAGGTTTTAGCATGTTTTTTTCATCTCATTTTTTTCTCTCTCCTTTCAGTTGGAAGCTCAACTGTCAAGATTAAACCATCCACCTGTGTGGCATACCCCAGCGTGGCTGAACTTGATAGATCTGCACAGTTGGATTCTGCAGCAAAGATCATAGATCTGAGACATACACATTGAGAATAGTCGACTAATCTTTCCTCCCTCTACTCCCCCCACCACCATAAAAAAAAAAAAAAAAAAAAGCAAAAACCCAAACATGTGTTTTTCCTTACGGTGCTTTCTTTTTAAGGTATCTCCTGTCAGCAATGTCATGATGGGAATTCTCAGTGGAAGTCTTTGAAAAACTATATTGCTGTCATTATCTCATGGCTTACACACAGCATATTGCAGCGGTTGAGGACAGAAACGTGCAAAATTTATTTGGAAGGGGAAAAAAGAGAACAGTCAACTATGCAAGACACAGGCCTAAAACCTCCAAGCACAGCTCTGAAAAAGTGAAGACCTGTGTAGAAAAGGGATGGGAGATGCAGGAGGGGTGCAGGGTAGAGTGAACACAAGCACCAGGTTGTGCTGCAGGGAAATCCAGAGGTGAAGAATCCTGCACAGAGGATTTGGTGCTTATGCATTTTAGAGCAAGACACCCCTCTGCACACTGCTGCCCTCCTGCCATGGGAAAACACGACAGCAATGACACAAGCTGTTCTAGGAACTCCAATCCATCCTGAGAGAAACCTGGACATTCAGCCTTCTCAGGTCTGGGCTTGGAGTAGCATGCATTTCTCAGCATTTCCTCCCAGAGGTGTTTTCTCCCTGCTGTTTTCCAATGTTGCTACCATACCACCTGCTATTTAATTTTAGCTGCAAAATCTGATGCATTCAGGTCCACCTTCAAACTTGTGTTACAGTGCTCCGTGGCATCCACTTCTCTATCCGAACTCCTTTCTATTCCTCAAATCTTTTATTCTTATCTCATCTGTTGAGCAAATGTCACAGCCACAGTTATAAGAAATATTTGAACCTGACAGCTGCAGATACTCAGAGGCAACTATACGTGCACAGAACTATAATTAGGTGGAGCATTTAATTTTGTTTTTAAATCTCTGAGATCCAGTATTGGAATCTCTGCAGACACAGACAATCAATACAGACAGTGTGACTTAGTGAGCTTTACGGTCATTTATTCTCCATGTATGTAAGGATAACTAATACTCCCTGCCTACAATGACATATATTGTGTTGCACAAGAAGGGATTTTGCCTTGCTAAAACTCAGACCATGATACATCCACTTATATTTAGCAGTGATACCACACTGACTGCAGCAGTCAAAAATTACCACTGAGCGAGCAGGAACTACAGGCTTGGGCTGAAAAAGAATTAGTGCATAATAATTACATAGTGATTGCTGCAGGGTGCACTAAAAACATCAGCTGGAATCTCTAATGTTGCTTGAAGTAGGTATCTCTCAACACTCCTGCTTTATGGAGGGTCAAGACACAGAAGATACTCATTTTGCTCGAGGCAAAAAGATGAGGTTCAAGTCTACAAGCCCCAGCCTTGCATCTCATTATTCAAAGCAGTTAAGAGTTCCTAGTAAAGAAAAATTTATCATTTGTTGCACCTCCTGCAGTTTGATTTTCCTGATGGGATGCAGCCATCTCCAGAGCTCCAGACCACCATCCTCTCCATACACAATAAATCCAGGGAATTTTTTGTCTTCCCTTTTCCCACAGTCAAAGAAGAGCAGAGAAGCTCAGAGCAGAACTTCTCTAAATAGCCCAAACAATCCCAATCAAACCTACAAGGAGAGCCCAGTTTCCTCTCCCAACACATTCTTCTCTCTGCTGTTTCCCAAGGAATCCTTTCGGGGCTGGGACATCACAAGTAGATATGTGATCGTCTCTGCTTCTACATTCCTGACTGACATAGCTGTGAGGGTTGCAAAATGTTGCTTTGTGTTTCTAATTGTGAGATTAATTAGTTTATTGGAAGAGAATACACTTGGGGTAATAAAAGAAAGAAGACAAAGAAGCAGCAGCCTATAAAATCATTATACCCTGGTAGTTTTATTGATAAGGATTAGGAGAAATAGCTGGAAGACAGAGAAGGAATCATATTTAGCCCAGATAATAAAATTATATGAGCTGCCATTTTCATAATGTTAAACAAGACCTGAGGGAAGCTTAACTTAAAAGATTACACAGGTGGATTCTTTTCCTTTGGAGAACATGAAAGATTATTGTAAATGTCTTTTCACACAGCAGCCTCTTCAAACCCAGCCACGAGAAATTAGCCAAACACCCATTTTTCACAACATGGCCTGACACACACTGCAGTGTTATTGCTGCCTCCACTCGAGCAGGGAACAGAGATGCTATTTTTGCTCCTCATAAATTGGGGGGGTTGTGTTGTACCAGTTCCTTGTGGCTATCCTGCATCCCACAGCTCAGGCAGCACAGAGCTCAGCTTACAGGACATTCTGCATCCCCATCGTGTGCTGGGGACAGAGTCAGGGGATAAATATGCCATGATATATTAAGGTAGATCATGTACCTACTGCTCTTGGATCAGGGACCTGTGTTCTGCAAGCAACCACGTAATACCTGCAGACAGGGGCTTTTCTTTTGCTGAAAAAATGGAGCTCCTACAAACAAAGCACAAATGAAAAGGACAAAGCAGTCCTCTGTGCCCTCCCAACACATGCTGCTGTTGCTGGCTACCAGTGGTTTGAATTCATTTAACAAAGCTAGGACAAACACTTGGGTATAATGCATCTAAGCTCTGTTGAAATGAGCAGTTTGCCCCTCTGAGAATTTGCTGCTCAGTAACTGACTGGTTTGGGACCATACTCTGTTACAAAGCTCCAGCTGAGCTCTTGGTTTAAGGATTCTAGTTCTTGGTTTAGCAGAAGTTCAGTCATATATCAAGCTTGGAAAGCAAACGAGTCTCACTCAATTTGAGAGATGAAGCTTACAACTTAAAAAACAGGGTGGAGAAAAATAGCAAATTTTCTGTCCTGGGAGCAGGAGGCATTCCCAAATAGTCATTGCCCTGGGCTTGGGAATTTGTTTTGGTTTTTACCTTGATGTTCTCTAGCTGAAAGCCGAAGATCCAAAGCCTATGATGAGAGCAATAACCATTCCAAGACATTTACAAATGACCCTCTTAACTGTTTATGAGACATTATCTGAGGTAAAGCAGAGTAGGAGAAATAAACTTGAAGTAGGAAGAGCTGGCTCGCCTCCCAGATGGAGCATGATAAAGCACCAGTGTCAGTGTTTCTTCTCAGTTTTATGGCAGCCTTTAACTGCTTGGTGTTTAGGATTTTTTATCAGAAAACGGAAAGGAGAAGGAATGGATCCAAAGCAAAGAGGTTTTCACAAACAATATTGTCCAAATGACTTTATGTGAGCAGATACTGTGTTATCTGGCTATCAAGATAACAGCATTTATTTTTTTACTTGCCACGACAGCCTGCTGCTCAGATTCCCAGTCCTGGGATGTACAAAGAATTCCTGAGCACAGCAATAAATTTTCAAAGGGATCTGGATTACCCCACTGCTTCTTTCCTATTAGAAAATCTCCTGAACAAAGTGAATTTCTGGTCAGATTTACCTCATTAAATAGATTTCTATTGTCTCTCTTAAGCAGTGTGTTAGTTGTCAGTTCCCATATTTAGCAAAGCTCTCTCCATTTTGTTCATCAACCACAAAAGGTTCATGAATGACCCTTCATGGGAACATGGGAATGGATTAAATTTGTTACACAGAAAGCTCTCCTGGAAGTTGAAATTGCATAAAAACTACTTCACTTCTTACTTTTCCTTAATCCAAAGCATAAATAATCTTTAATCTCAATTTTTCACTGTCCCTTCAAAACATTTTCAACACTTGTTAGAGAAAACAAAAAGGGTAAACCTCAGTTGTTCCAGTTTGTTCAAATTTTTAAATATAAGATACAAATCAAAGAGTGTCCATGCTGGACCTGGAGGAAAGGGAAACAGAAAAGAAGGACTGAGTCTCAACAGAGATTTCTGCTTTTAACCACCTGCTTTAATCAGCAATGAAGAGCCTTAAATGCACAACAAAGCTTCAAATTAAAAGTGATAGCAATGAACTGTAGGCATTTGGTTCTGAAAGCATGACCCAGATTGCTATCAAAAGACAGTAAACCCTCACATTTCTCAAGCTGGTGGTTAAGCCTGAACTGCTTTCTATTGCTTGATGATTCTGGTTTACTCCTTGGTTATGAATTAGTGAAGTCATCCAGTTTACCCAATACCATCCTCCACAGAGCAATCAGTCAGGTGTAGGAGAAAGAAACAATAAGTGAAAGCTCCTTATTAAGCAACGGGTCTTTACCCAGAACAACCTGTAAGGAAAAATTGCTCATTGTATTGGACATATTGGATGAAAAGCTTCATTTTGCTCTATTCCAGTTTTATGCAAACTGTATTGAAATGGTTGTCAAATTCACGGCGTGAACAGAGTTTTGACAAAAATGTCTAAACCCATTTAAATAACATTTTACTCATATTTCTGCAAGAACTTGGAAACGTGTCAAAAAATCATGAAAGAAATCTGGCAAACAGGGGAAAGAAAAAAAAAACCCAACACTTCAGAAATAGAAGACTATATGAACAGAAGCTTTGACTTTTCCAGTCCAACAGTGCTCACACCTCCTCTGTCATGGAAAGCAGCAGGACCAAGGGATGGACATCAGCAGGAGCAGAGCTAGGAAAGGTCCTGGAAATCCTTCTCATCTTCTCAGACTGAAGCTGAAATCAGTTCATGAGAACAGAGCCAAAGAGCTAAGGAAACTCCATGTCTCGGCACCCACGGAGCCAATTTTTGGTTGGATCCAACATCGCAGGCTTCTGCCAAGTCCAGTGTAAATTTATCATCAGCTCTCTTAAAACTGGTTTTCTTCTTATCCCTAATTGATTGATTTGGTTTAGCTGCCTCAGACCAAGCTACTGTCCACAGGCAAAAGGAGAAAACATTTCTCTTCCAGAATTTACCTGAGAATAAATCACTTTGTGAGCTGTTACAACAAACGATGAGTTAGAGCATAAAAACCTTGGCCATTCCCATGTCATGAACACTCTCAGTCACTTTGCTGCATGACAGAGTCCCATGGCTCATGCTCACTTTTCCTTCCCATGGGTAAACTCCATCCCTGAGAGCAGCATCACTCCTGATTTTCACCAGGACAGCAGAGCTCAACCTGTGATCCAACAGCAATTTCTTTTATCTCTAACCCTTTGCAGCACATGCTCCTGGCAAGGCTTGGGTGAAGCACACAGCTGCCGTGGTGAAGAGGCACACACAGCCCACACAGGGATGGAATTGTGGTGCCCTGGGGCTGCACAGCAGTGTGGGAGCACTGGGGGTCCCTGTCAGGGACAGGCTACTGTTCCAGCAAGGCACCAGATGCTGGAAATCCTGGATAAATTTGTAAAATCCCCTAATTCCACCGGTATAAAATTTCCAAGCAGAAAAAGAAGACATGTCCAGGGAAACTATGCAACAGCCTGAACTTCAAGCTTTCAGTTCCAGGGATTTCAGAAAGCCCTGAATCAAAATTTCCACTAACACCATTTAAAAATATACCCTCCCCAGCCAGCAGGAACCCAAGTGAGGAGCTAAGAATTACTTGAGTTCACAGCAAGGAAAGAAATGTTATAGCCAGGTCCTGAAGGATCAGAATGGTTTTGGGGATCAAGGAGGGGAAAATGATCCCATCTCTGCAGTGGTGGGATTTCTCCTGAGAGATCCAATCCTGAAAGATTTTGTATCTTCCCCCATGCACAACCTCACCCCACACCACACCTTTTAACTCACTCCAGTTTCTCTCACTCTGAATCAGAGCTCTTCTAAGTCATATTACAGAACTACCAGGGTTTATGCATGCAGCATGTTTCACTCCATTTTCCTTTTTGTTTTCACCTTCTAGCTGCATTTTTCTTTATGTCAGAATAAAGTTCATGGAAATTTTTATGTGAGCCACCTCTTCGGTCAGAAATTACTAGAAATGTTCATTTATTGCATACTTT
This sequence comes from Acanthisitta chloris, assembly GCF_000695815.1. Classification (NCBI taxonomy): domain Eukaryota; kingdom Metazoa; phylum Chordata; class Aves; order Passeriformes; family Acanthisittidae; genus Acanthisitta; species Acanthisitta chloris. Next base: position 77,521 of record NW_008683074.1, read on the forward strand.
TTAGTTGCCTAAGCAAGGGAATAAGTTCTTTTTGCAGTCCAACCATCCAGTAAAAGGTTAAGAAACAAATTTCTCTAAGAATTTAAATTGCAATTCTGCTGCTCTCATTATTTACTGGTCGAATAAAACATAGCATCCAAGTGTGAAGCAGGCAGTAAATCCTAATACTTAGCACAATCCCATTCTAAGCAAACCCCCAAGATCTGCACCACTTCTGAGTACAGCCTAATGGCTGCAAACATTATTTTAAGCATCTTAGCACATCTCCACTGAAAAATGAGGTACTTTGTTTGAGAGCTGTGATTTTGCTGCAAGCAAGCTGATGTCTCTATAAAATATGTCACACTGCCCAAAGCCATTGCTTGGATACCAAAACTGCAATGGCTCTGTTAATGCAGCCCTGACCCCAGGATAACTCATTTGGAGCAGCAACACATTGTCCCTCTTTGTTGCCTTTGACTTGCTGTTAGCTTGTGCAGGTCTTGCTCAAGGTATCTGCACCAAGACTTCACATAGATAAGACATCTTTCCCAGACTAGACATCTTTCCCAGTACAGAAAAGTATCATTAGCATCAGTAAAAAGCAAAAAAAAAAAAATCAGAAAATCTCTTTCACAATATGGTGCAACTTTACAATTTTGGATTCACGTCATCCAAGACAAGGATTTTTGGACATGGAAATGTTATTCCCCATTTGCCTCTTAGAGCAAAATGAAAGGAGATCCCGTGATGCTCACAGCATGCTGCTCACAGATTAATGCTGAGAAGAGTAACTTGTAAAATAAAAAAATGGGGGCTTAAAAAATAAAATAGCTTGACAAGGAAATACTTGAGCTGTCTAAAGCTGATTTATTTATACTTCTTGGCAAAGACCACATTTTAATTGGGGTTATTATTCACATGAGCCTGGAACTATATAATATTATCCAATAAGACAGAGAATCTGACACCAAAACATGTCACAGCACACATCATATTTGCATTTGCCAGACATGGAATCCCATAAATTGCTGTCTGATAAAGGTCTGCAGTTCAATGGACAAGACTTTAAAAAATTTGCAGGGGATTATGGATTTCGACATACAACATTCAGTCACGGTTATTCGTAATCAGATGGTCTAGTGGGAAAGGGAATTAAGCCTCCAAAGCCTGAGGCTCTGCTGAACTTGAGAACAGCATCTCCCAAACCTGGGCCATCCTCCACAAGAGCCTGACAGCCTCAGTTGTTCAAAACTCCCAGGGAAGGTAAAGCTGACCTAACCTGTCTGTAAAGATAAGTCACAAATCATCTTACAGCTTCAAAGATCCAAAATTTAGGATGTGCAGTTTACTGCATCCATGATTCTATTCAGGGACAAAGGAGATTGAGACTTTTATGGCAGTTGCTCATGTTGCCTATAAAATTCAAAGCTCACACAGGGATACTCAGGAGGAAGCAAGGGGCAATTGCAACTTATTTCCCCAGGAAACAGGGACCTGAACTGGAAAAGGATTCAGCAGAGCCACTGCAGGACCAAAAAGTAGCAACAGGGTTGGAAATGCTCCTCAGGGCATAAGCTCAAACATCCAGAACTCCTGAAAGATTCAGTGGGCTCTGACACAATAGTCACTGTCACTGTGCTCCCTGCCAGGACTGCAGCATAGTGGGGCATAGAGGGAAATTTTCTGGCTGGTTATAAAAAAGGAAGGGTTGAGTAATCCAGCACTGGCACCTAATGCTGCAGGGTGGGAGCTGGTCCCAGTCAGTGTGCCCTGGGGTCTGTCATCTCCTTGCAAAAGGGATGCTCAACCTCCCTGGGGCACCTTTTTTCCAGGTCATGTCTGAGACTTTTAGAAAAATGTCATGGCACTCCCAATTTTTTCTCATGCTTCATTTGGTTTAACCTAGCCTGGGTCTTGTGGACCTAGTGGGTGCACCAAGGGGATGGTCATGGGGAAATGGGGACCAGTCTCACCTTGGAGAAGCACAAGCCCTACTTGGAAATGTCATGAAATCACATTTTCAGGCAGGAACACCAGCTCTGGGGCTCAGGTTTTGAGTTCAGTTGTGCTGAACCTCTGCTAACAGACATAATTAGGGATTGCAGATCATTGCCAGGAACATGTGCAAAGAACCCTTTAAAATTCAAGTGTGTCAGGGTTTGGAATTGTGCCATCATGGAGCATTTCAGGAAAGAATGCATTTAATGGAATGAAATGGTAGAAAAGGAATAAAAACAGGTGTTGCTTTCATGCAGGTCTCTGCATACACTGAGGGCAATAAGCAAAATATGGATAAAGAAATGGACCTGGATGTGGAGGTGTACTTAGAAACATAGACTCTAACTACCTTAGACTATCCTTGCCTTGGTCCTTTGCTTTGGAGACATTGCAAAGAGCAGCAAAACACATAGCCTTAAAGAACTTGAATGTCAGCCTGGACACCAAGGCTTTGCTCAGCTCTTTCCAGAATTTGCACAGGATCATTACCTATCCCCCTTCTTTCTATGGGGAGTGCTGGAAACCACTTAAAAGAGTGTGTGCTGAATGTGTGCAATATGACCAAGTGAACTGAGTGCTGGGAACACAATCCAGGGTTAGAGCAGTGGGAATTGCTCTGCTCCATTTAGTAAAAGCAGGAGCACCACCTCAGTAGTACAAACAGCTCTGCATCCCACAGCCAGGAACCTCTGCTGGCTACGAAAGGAAAAGAAAGAGATGCTCAAAAGAAGGCATGCACATGCTTACACCTCATGCTATGGCAATATCTGGTTCAAGATTTTTTTAAACCTCTTTCATGAATTAGAAAACAAAGTACTCACAGGCTGATCTTTCTTCTCTCCTAGGGGTCTTCTACCCTCTCTGTCTTGTAAACAAAGGGACCATTGTCTTCAGAGGGACCCTGGGAGCTCCCACACAGCACAGAGCAAGTGAGAAATCCCACAGATGTCCACAGATAAAAAGTCCAAAAGAGATTGCAAGTCAAGGATGCTCAACCACCCTATGCACTTCCAAACACTCAACAAGTCATATTAGACAAAGGTTATGAAGTTCCATCAGTCTTCTGATTTAAGACAAGACAAAGTTCAGTTCTCTGTTCCTCAGGGTGGATCCAAAACATAGAGTTACACTGAATAGCTTCAAATTCCCATGGACAGGGAGCTCCTGGTTTTATAGTGTGTGATGGCAGAGCAAAGCAAGTGTCAAACAAAAGACAGTGATCTGCTTTTTTTCCCAGCAATGATAAAATCATCTTGCTTACCTTCTGCTGTTCATATTGCATTGTACATATATTTGAATCTTCTGTTGTTAGAGCTGATATTGCTCACTTGGTAAACTCAGATTTGGGTCATGGTAGGGCATTGAATAAAACAACAAGAAATTAAAGTGTATCCTGAGAAATAATAAAAATGTGTCCTTCTATCATCTGAAAATGAAATGAATCTTGTATGAGTGATGCCTGGAACTACTCTTGTAACACCAACAACAGCTACCACAGAGCATTTTGAAATGGGATATGGTGACACACATTTTACTGATGGGCTCCTGAGGCAAAAAAGGCAAGAAGTGACAGTCCACACACTCACCCTGGAGAGCAACTGAATCTGGGGGATTTGCAGGTGTAAAACCACCACAGAAGATTGACACATCCTCTTCACCTTACCACAGTCCATGAAAGTTTTCTGGAGCACAACTGACACCTGAGCAATTTCTATGGCATCAGTGATGGGAATAAGACTATGTCAGTATAAAATTTGTATTGGAGATATGAGTCAAGCCTTGTAGGTAAAAGACTTGAAATTCTTGCCTCTGATCCACTTGTCAGCATGAAAAACAAAATGATCAATGAGAATGAAATCCAGTGTGCTAGCTGCTTTTGGCTAAAAGCCTGAATTTAGAATAAGGAATACTATAACTATTAAATGATTAATGTAGGTCTTCCATATAGTCATGGAGCCAGTGGCACTCGAGGATTTTTTTAATACTGCTCAAGACTTTTTCACTAGGATTTTATGTTTTCCTGGCAAATGATTTCAAAGTTCATTAAATAATTGCATTATACATAAATGGCACTAAGGAGAAGTGCACACTTCTCAGCCATCCACTTGTCTGGACAAGGGGCAGGGGTGACCTCAGCTCTGGCTGGACCAGTGTTGGTCCCTGAGGAAAGGCACCCAGGAGCATTCACATCCTTGATGCTTCCAGTCATCACTCATCTTCTGAGCTGGCACTCCCAATTTGGGGCATGCACTCAGCCTGGGACACAACTTCTTTCCAAATTGGCTCCAGTGCCCTATTTCCTGAATGGTGCCATAACAGCAAGGCATACCTTACGGTGCACTATTCTTCTTTCTGTTTTGTTTTTTTGTTTTTTTAACATTATTAATTGTCCTCATTGACAGTTTTAAAGGATTGGTTGGTTTTTTTTTTTCTCTCTGATAAGGCAAACACGTTTGAACCAAACAAGCCTTGACAAATGCTGGAGATACATACTACACCAAAATAATGAGGGAGCTCTTTTATACAACACCACAATATGTATGGGCAAGTTGTTGCACTGGAGCAGTATGAGCTTGTCAGATCACAGTGAAACACTATTCATTGAAAGAATGGGTACAAAGAGGAACAGCAGAAAGTATTCTGCTGTTCAAACTTGAGGCTGAGCAAAACCTTTGGTAAAACAGGACCCATACAACATTGAACCATTTTCTGTACAAAACTGCCCAATGTCCATAAAATTGCCCACAATAAACTGAAATATTTTCCTGCACATGAGAAAAGTGCAAATTAAGCCTCAAATTTAGTCAGGTCCAGATACAAAAAAAAAAAAAAAAAAACAGAGAGAGAAAATAGCTGTCAATAGGTGCTGATTTGCAAACTATAAACCTGAAACAAGCCAACAGAGAGGTGACAGCATGATGCTTGTAAAAATACAGAGGCATACAGCAAATTGAGAGAGAAATGCACAAAGTTACACTTCCCAAATCAGCGAATCATTCACAATTAACTTGCATGTGCTCCTAAAAACATTACTTTGCTAAAATCAGAAAAAGGAAAGCATGACAGACCTCCTTCCCACTTAGCACTGGTGTGTTTGAGTGTGTGTGTGTGTGTGTAACATGGGCAACCACCTGCCCACACAAAGCACAGGGCAGTGTGACTCACGCTGCCAGTGGAACTCCCCAGCTTCATAATTATAAGGAGGTGCCAGTCTCATGCAATTCAAACTATATTTTAAAGGTTAAGTGCTTTCTGGCCTGACAGTTGACCTGCCTGCAGCTGGCCAGTCTATGCTGAGCTGGTGAGCAGCTCTGCCATGGGCAGCAATGCTCTGTGTCCAGCTGCAAACCTCCTTTTCTACCTCCAAGACCAAGCCCATGGAGCTGTGCCCGCCTGGTGCCCGGGGCACTGCCCTCCCTGGATGACAGTGACAGCCCATGCTGCTGTGAGCAGCCTTGGTGGGTGTTTCAGCATGAAGAGGCTTGCACAGAGCTCCTGCCCTCGCTGGAGGGGTTAGCAATGGGGAGCTGTGAAATGGACACACCTTGTCTGGGGCTCACACTGATGCTGAATGCAATGAGCAATGTCACCACCACCAAAACAAGAGCTGGCTGCTCTGCTGGAGGGGAGCTTGGGCTCTCCATTTCAGAAGAGCTGCATGTTCATAACCATCCACTTCAAGAGGAGGTGCTGGCAGAAGGGATGGATTCTCTTGGAGGGAGCTCCTCTCCAGCACATCGACCAGAGGCATTTGTCATGCCTTAGCAGTGTGCAAGTGGTGGTTTGCAGTCAATCCTCCTGGGCTGGTTTAGTTGGACCAGACGACTCCCACACTACCTGATCCTGCAGGGTTTCTGGACCAGAGGACTCCCACACCACACTACCTTGCAGGGTTTCTGGACCAGAGGACTCCCACACTACCTGATCCTGCAGGGTTTCTGCTCTCAGGAGAAGGGTCAGTGTCCTTCAGTCATGACCAGGGTGATTCTGAGTGCTGCTGCTCTGAGTCAAGGTTCAATCTCCACTCCCAGCTCAACTCCCCTTCATACAAGACACGATCATCTTACCCCTGGAGACACTTTCTGGAGGGCAGAGAGTGGACCAGAGGACTCCCACACTACCTGATCCTGCAGGGTTTCTGCTCTCAGGAGAAGGGTCAGTGTCCTTCAGTCATGACCAGGGTGATTCTGAGTGCTGCTGCTCTGAGTCAAGGTTCAATCTCCACTCCCAGCTCAACTCCCCTTCATACAAGACACGATCATCTTACCCCTGGAGACACTTTCTGGAGGGCAGAGAGTGTCATCCTGTGCTGGTTTGAGCTGAAGTAGAGTTAACTTTCTTCACAGTGGCTAGGATGAGGGTATGTTTTGGGTTTGTGCAG
>NW_008683074.1:84017-93974 GCF_000695815.1 Acanthisitta chloris
ACAGGTGACCCAAACTGACCAAAGGGATACTCCATACCATATGACATCATGCTCAGTATATAAGGTGGGAGGAAGAAGGAGGAAGGGGGAACATCTGGAGTGATGGTGTTTGTCTTCCCAAGGAACCGTTACGCGTGATGGGCCCTGCTCTCCTGGCGATGGCTGAACACCTCTTGTCTGTGGGAAGCAGTGAATTAATTCCTTGTTTTGCTTTGCTTGTGTGTGCAGCTTTTGCTTTCTCTATTAAACTGTCTTTATCTCAACCCATGAGTTTTTGTAGCTTTAACCCTTCTGATTCACTCCCCCATCCCATTGGTGGGGGAGTGAGTGAGAGGCTGTGTGGTTCTTGGCTGCTGCTGGGGTTAAACCATGACACATCCATAGGCAACACAAGATGTGACCTTACCCTTGGGCATCTGCCTGCCCCGGCATATCTCTTCTGTCACTGATAAAGAGCATCTGATCTTCTTCACCTGCTGAAGAAGAAGGAAGGCAAAAATCCTGCTGCCAAGACTTACAGTCCAACATTGGCACAGCAATCCTGGAGGGCAAGGGCTTGCATAGAAGCAGCTGCCCCACTCCCACCAGCCAGGGATCCCAGTCACCTGCGTGCTCTTGTTGTTGCTGCAGGCACTGCTAGTCAGGGGAAGATGATAGCTGCAACCCACCACAGAAATAATTAACTGGGGGCACCGAGGGGAACATGCCATGATGATCAAGAGCCTGCAGCCCGAGGCAACCCAGCATGTCAGGAGAAGGGAGCAGCATCCCTGGGAGAGCTGCCACTCAGCGCTCTAATTTGTAGTGGCCAGGCAGCCCTGGCCGCCCTGCCCTCTGCTTGCTGTCAGAAAACAGCTCCAGGTGGGAATTTACACTGGGAGGAATTAGCAGCTAGCCTGCCCTGGACTGGGAGGAGGAGTTTCAGGTTTCAAGGCTGCTGATGGATGATGGGAGGTGAGTGCTGGGAAGAAGGACACTACACCTCACAGCATCTTCCCGCAAACACTGAGCCTGTGGGCAAGCTGCAGGAGGGGGTCCAGAGGCAGCACTGCAAAAAAAAAAGCCTTAAAAACAAGACTCAAGAACTGTAAAGCCATGGCAAGATGGCATCTCTCAGGAGCTCAGCTAGTCCTGCTGCCCAGAGAAGGGAGTTTGCTCCTTCCTCCATCCCTTTTCCCTGGGATGGAGGAAAGGAGCTGAGAAAGGGCCTGGAAGAAGAAAGGCAAAGATAGTTGAAAACATAATTTGGTCCTTTTGGACCTCTTAGCTGCAGGAGACAGGAAAGAAGCACCATGAGGTGTAGGAGGGCAATAACCACAGTAAGGCAGCTGGGATAGAGAGCATGGGTTGAGTTCTAAGGAGAGAATAAAAGAGCCAAATACTTCTCACTCTGCTGGGGAACAGCAAAGGAGATAGGATAGCAGGCTGCGAGTATATGGAGGCTGTAAACATCAAGGAGGGAGAGGAATTATTTACAGTTTTACAGGGGACATAACTAAGAGTAATGGGATGAGATTAAGAAAGGAAGGGTTAAGACTGAATATCAAGAAATATTTCCCAATGATGAAATGTGTTAGGCTGCTGAATAATCATTCCAGGGGAGCCATGGGAGCACAGTAGTTTAGATGGTTACCACTACCCATGACTAAAGCCTGGGCTATGTGCTGCCAGGCATAATGGATAATGTAATTTCTGTCTCTGGCCTCCAAGGCTATTTCCTTTCCATCTCTACAGGAGGAATATCTTATCAAGTAATACATACTTTGAACATGATGCTCCTTTTGTCAGAGACAAAAAATACTCCCAGTTCCCAGTCCTGCCAGGAGTGTCACTGCAGTCGGTGGATTAGGGATGCACCCTGCTCTGTTGTCACACCTCTTGCCTTCAGGGCACAGTCCCTTCTTCCAAATTCCAATCAAAACAAATACAACCTGCACTTAAAAAAGAAGAAAAGAAAGTCTAGCTGGTTTCTTTCACATTGGTTTCAAATTTGCAGTTAGATAGCATGAATTGTATAAACCTAAAATAAATTGACTCAAATGAAATGCTGGAAAATAGGGGCAATGCAAGCTCACAGTGAATACCCTTGGTCTTTTGCTGCCTCATTTGTCATGAGACAATTCTAGATGGATCTCAATTCAGCATTGATCTACTCCTTCAGTCAAATCTAGGAAGCTTTTGTACCCCACAAAATCTGTACCTGTTCAGAAAACAGGATTTCTGGTCATTTTCATAGGAGGGTTTCCATCCAGCCTTAACGAGGAAGAGTCAGTCACCCAAACAAGAGGAAGGCATCAGGGAAGAGCCATCCATCGAGATCTGACTCACTGCATTTACATTTGTAATTAGGGGACTGGAAATGCTCGGCAGAAGCATTAGGTGACAGAACTAGAACAATCTCACCTTTCATAGGTCTTGCGAAAAGCATCAGGTCAAATCCCTCAGCTGCAGTGATGCCAGCAGGGTGGCAGGGCTGGGAATGCAGGCACAGTGGGTGAGGGGACAGATATATTTCCTGAGAACAGGAGTGCTGAAACTTCACAGTTGTCCAGTGTTTCTCCCATTTATTTCCAGTGGACAGCAGGAGAGCAGCACAGGTCTGAGCTGCAGCATTCACTGGAGATCCCCAGGTGCTGAGCATCAGCAATGAGGCAGACAGGGAAGAGTGGGATTTCTGAGAATTTCAGAGCCCCAAGGCTGGGACATGGTGGGAGGAGGAGGACTAGGGAGCTATAATAAATAAACACTCTTTAACACAGGATCTCAGGGATAATAATCCATCAAATCCTAAAGGTTTGCCCTGAGCAACTACCCAGTTTATGTACAGTGGGTTACTTCCTTTGTACAAAGTCTTTCATGCATCCTGATTTCCCATATACTGTTTCACCTCATGTTATACCTTGTAATCTTGGCTTGTAATGCAGTTTAGAGTTATTATATGTCACATAAGGGTTGAAGTTTAAAGAAACCAAACCGCAGCTCAGCTCAGACGCAGTGTAGTGCTGGGAGGAGTGCTTATAAACACTGGGGTGAACCTGGGGAATGCTTTTCCCACCTGCAGGCTTTAATACCTGCAATTTCTATATGTGTGAGCCATGACCAAGGGCCTCAGCACCCCAGGGAGGAGCCAAGCAGGGACGTGCTGGGATACAAGAGCAGAAACCACAGGAGGTTTCTCATGCAATTCAGTATGGCCATCAGCTCTGCTGATACTAATGAGGAGGCAATGAGGCTCTTGTGAAGAAGCATATTTAATATTCCATGGTGTTTGAAAATGAATGAAGATGTAAGAACGTGAAACCAGAGGGTTTGGTGCTCAGTGTGCACAGGATTGGAGCATGCAGTGCCCTCACAGCACACACACATCCCACTGCTCTGCTCAGGGCAGCAGCTTCTCCCACTATCAGATGTGAGTCACTGTCAGAGGCAGAACACCAGATTTGATGAACCAGAGGTCTTATCCGGTCTGGAAAACTGAACTTCCAGTGTTTACTTAAGAATGAAGCAGAATAAACTCTGATTCTTAAAACTAAACATCTAAATGCACTCCCTAATCTGAAGACGTACAGTAAGCAATTGTACAAACACACCTTAAATGTTTCTTGGCAATTTTTGCAGTTCACCCTGAAAGATTTGTCAGCTTTCAGAACATGAAAATCCAGCTTCCCCAAGTCCACAAGGAAGTTCTGCTCTTCTTTGCAGGTACCAAAAGGTGAAACAAGAAAAGCCATAGCCAGGTACCTAACCCTCACCCTAACCCTAACCCTAACCCTAACCCTAACCCTAACCTCTTCACACAGAACTTCAACCACTGTGAGCAACACAGAGGTAAAACCACCTCTGAGAACAGGACATACAGGTGGATTTTTTTCTGCAGGCTGGGGGAAACAAAGAAGGATTAAAATACCTGACACCCTTGTGCATTGTGCTTGATTTATGACAGGATCCTAAGCCTATAGTTCTCCCCCATAGCCACGTGTGATCCCTTTTAAAAATACTTCCCTCAAGCTACACCATTGAAATATCATTTAAATACATTCTGAAAGATTTTTTTTCTTTTTTTTTCCCCTGAAAACATGAGCAGTCACTGAATCAAATATTTTGAAGAGTAAAACCACAAGGTTTTGCTTAGTCCTCATCTATAATTGTGGTAGACACTAAAAAATCCCTCGAGAGCCCCAGCACACACCGAGCCAGACCAGATCCTCCAAGTTCCCTCCACACACAAATCCTCCTGAATAACAAATATTAATGTATAGTAAATAATGATTGTAATACTTAGCACTTCCCACCCATAGATCTCATAGTATTTCACTGAGCTGGATGAATGCCTTTAATTCTTTTGCTCCAAGGCAAATGAGGACTTCTCTTCTGCAAACACTTTCCATGCAGGTGCTTCATTTTATCCTTTTACCTAATTTTGCTGATTATGTTGTGGTCAGTCCAGTCATTGGGAGAGCTCCAGGTTAGTTTTCTTCTATATATCTTCCTATTGTGAGAGCAAAAATGCTGAAGGTGTTTTTAACCTACACACATGGACAATTCTTCTGCTTTCTAATATTTGCACCCGAACTAGATGGAATTAGATTGTCTTTAAGGTCCCTTCCAACCCAAACCATTCTATGATTCCATGATTCTGTGATCTTTGGCAGGATGATGTCCTCTGGGCCATGCAGACAGCCAGGGTGGGATGGCAGGAGCAGCACTACAAAGAAGAGTTCTTCAAGGAAGTTCATGAGATGCAAAGCTTTTAGGAATAACAAGATCCAACAAGTCTTTACACGTGCAACTATCAAATCCACCTTGAGCATCCTCACCCTAGCACCTTGCTCTGCTGTAAAATACAGAAAGACATCTAGAATTATGCTCTGTCACATCAGCTTTGCTGGCCACTCTCAGGCTTCTGTGTAAACCACCTCTTCTTTTTGCTCATTGAATTCAGCAGACCTTGGGAATAGGTTTGGCAATTAAAAGGATCATCTAAAACAGCTTCACATGGTAAGACCATGAGTAATGAGATACTTATTGGGAATTTAGTGCAGAGCTGGTTGCATCCTCCCTGGAACCAAAAGTGCAAATTCCCTCAGATATGCCACCTCTAGTGCAACACCAGCCTGTGTTGAACACCAGGTTCAGATACTGGTGGTGGGATGTGCTGGTGCTGAGCACAACCATGGCAGAAAGTGGGAACAGGAGAGGAACCTCCTGGCCCCTGCTCTCCAGGTGACAGCTCAAGGCTAACACATGGCAGCCTCTCCCAGAACGAGCACGCTCTTTGGTTTAATCCATCCCTGCAATTAGAAGGTAATAACTCTGGTGGGAAAAAAATGTAACCAAATATTAAGCCATCAGTTTTCATTTGTATGAGACCCTGTGTCTGCTGCCAGAAACGCTGTCCGATATATAGCTCCTGCCAAGTAACATGTATTTACCTCATTTCCACCCACAAGCCAGCATGGTCACCTATAAAGATTAATGGTTGGGACCTGTGCACGGAATGGAGATGAGTTTCAGATGGATCATCAGGCACTTAAATAGTTTTAGAATGGCTTTGGAAGCCATTAATCTGAATAGATACAGCAATAATAATACAAGACAGAGAAGGTCTCACAGGGATGAAGTCCTGGCTCTAAGAAAGTCCTGTTCCACAGAACTATTTAACATCAGGAATGAAGAGTGGCTGGGCCAAAGTCCCTTCTCTTGCCTCTCACCTTGGCCCAAAGCCAATCTCTAGGGAAGAGGGAAGAATAAAGTACAGAGTCAGTGCCAGGTATATATGCTGCACACCTCTGCCCTCAGCCCTCTCTTCACAGATGAGCACAAATATACCTGTAAGTATAAGCTTGGTCCCTGTTGCAACCAAAGCTTCTCAAATGAAGGTAGATTTGGGTATCTATCTCTATATTACACCTACATGGGTTTTTTCCGACTGAGACCTAAAAATCTGGTTTGAGTAGATGCCAAGGTCTAATACATGGCATGTTCAGATCCAGTGTGACATTCAGACAGAGAGTGCTGAGCTGTCAGAGCATAGGTGAATAATACCAAGCACAACAGAGTATTTGGAGTCAGATGTAAAATCTGCCTTCTGAGAGCACAGGAGTGTGTGTTAGTTTGAAGGTATATAGGCCATTTATCACTTTCCACAAAATCTATAATGCACGGAGTAAATTGCAGGAGGGATACTTGGATCGATGTCTAGACCTTAAGTAACTTTCCACTAATGCCCAAATCCCCAAGACTCTGTTCTTTGGCTGTTAGTCCTCAGACAGATCTCTAGACAGTCGTTAAATGTGTTGTGATTTAACTGGCAAGTAAACAGCTGACCACAAGCTGCAGAATCAAAAATGCAGCTAGCGCAAAGATGAGAAATACATCAATATTTCATTGATTGAGATCTTCTCCCATTAACGTCTACATTGTATAAGGAAGCATCTCTAAATGTCACTCCTGAAGAATAACAAGCAGTTTTATTGGAGGAAATGTGGCCTTTCCAGTTGTCACAAACAGGGCTATAATTATTTTTAAAGAGAATTAAAGTAAGTATTACCACCCTCCACAAAACTTTGTTTGTTTGTTTCTGTTTGTTGTGGGTGATCCTCGGTTTGCAGCTTGTTAGCAGCATGTCGCTGGGGAATAAACACAACCACAAGCACAAAAGAAACCTCTTTCCCAACATCTTTCAAGGCTCTGCCTGCTGCTAATTGCTGAGTACACAATTGCTGCAGCCTTTTTTCTTGTTGCACAACTGTCACCATTAGTCGTTGGGGATGCATAAATATCGCATTTGTTTATTACTTAGAGATGGCTATGATGATAAATTCAGTGATTTAAAAGGAGTGAAGGGATTTCCTTACCACAACAAGTATTTTCTGTCTTTCCATCTAACCACCAAGGCAGTGATGCACCCCTCATTTTGTCCACAAAGAATTCAGCTCTAGCATTATCAATCCAGTGTGGCTACAACAGCCTTTCACAAGCATAATCAAAATGCCAATAAACTCTGCTCTTGTACAGCTTCTTCCATTTGTTTAACACCTTTTCCTGCCTTCACCTGCCCCACATCTTGAGGGGAGGTTCAGATAGTTGGTTGCCTGCGCATAAATCTCCTACGACTTGCTGGAGTCACACCAGGAGGCTGGGCAGGGCTGGAAAAAGGACTTCTCCCAGTTCTCATACTTAATTTTCCTTGCATAAACTCATGGATATGTTTTTTAGATGACAGAGCTGCTCTGCCTTTTCCTTCACGATGGATGTCTTTTTCATCAGCAATGTTGGGCTGTGGATGAGGTTAGGAGGAACAGGGACAGCTCTGGGTCCCATACCACTGCTCTTCCCATAAATCTGAGATGTGGACCTCTTTCAGTGGGGAATAGGAGTGAAGCAGGGAGGGGACTGAAATGCTGGAAATATTACCCTGAATGGATGATCTTGCAGGCCTGACTCACACAAACCTCCCAGCGGAGTGAATGGGAGGGCTGCTGGACTCGGACGTGAAGGGAAAATTTTGTTATTGACTCCCTTCCCCCCATATGGTTAGGTCTGTCTTGGGAAGGACAATATTTTCCAAACAATTTGTCATTTCTTTTTCTGAGCTCTCCTTTCCATTTGGCTCCGAAACAAATGTGCGTGCACAGAAAGAAGCTTATTCCTTTACAATTTGCCTCTTCTGGGAAGTTTAGAAATATTACAATCCAGTCATGTTCTAAACATCCCAGTTTCTCCCAAAGAAGCAGTGCAGCCTTTCAGACACTATTCCAAGGATGCACTAACAGGGAACACTGCAAATAAAGGAATGGGTGAGCTTGGAGAGTTATTTCTTCACTATATTTGGAAATACGGAGAGACATTCTTTTAATGAATGTTTGTGATGATTCAAAAAAGCAATTGCAAAGGATTCTTCTGTTTGTGTAGAACAATCTCTGCCACCATCATGCAAAATATGAGCTTGGCTGTAGAAGCAATACTGTTGGAAACTGTTTTGGGTGCTGGTTTGGTTGGCAGCAGGTGGGTCGATGAGGTGCCCTTCCCTCCCAATCCCCAGCAGTGCTGCACACTCCTCAGGTGTCTTTTGAGGACAAACCCCAGTGTGTTGTTGGCATCTCATTCTATCTGATGTCTTTTCTGAGGGAGAAGCTTTGCAATTACCATCGTTTATTCTGGAAGCTGAAGAAACAGACGCTGAGACTAATTAACTTGTCTCTGGATCAAGCACAAAGGAAATAACATGACTTAAGCACCTACAGAAAAATTTATGCTCACAGCTTCTATTTCCTCCTTATTATACCTTCTGTTTCCACCTTATTTTAGGCATGACACCTCGAAGCTATATGTATTTTTCTAGTACCTGGAGCTTGTTGTTAATGCCTGTTCAGAAGTGTCTCAGTCCTACTGACCTATATGACTCTGGAGCTCAGTCAGTCTTCCAGCCCATAAAACACATTCAGCAAGGACTGTCTCCTAGGCTAGGAGGGGTGGAATGTATATAATCTGCCCTTGCAGTGCAGATGCCATAGGCCAACCCCACTCCTCTGCTGAGGGGTCTTTTGCCAGCCCCTCTTTTAATGGGGGATCACTCTGAGCTTGTCCCTCCAGAAAGATTCCTGGGCTGGGGGGTATTCCAGCATCCATACCTGATCTTTAAGGAGGAAGGATCCTGCCAACCATGACCTATATTGAACATGGGCAGGATGGTCTCAACATTTTCCCTATTCACCTGCTCATAATCACAACTCAAATCTGAAAACCCTCACGGAAACAGAATCACAACCTGGACAGAGTTGGAAGGGACTACTGAAGGTCCTCTAGTCCAACCTCCCTCCTTGAAATAATTCAATAATCTGGAGGATTTTCCTCAGCATCCACCCAAAGACCTGGGCAAAGCCTCTCCTGATGCCAAGCAAGCCATGCCCTGGTGCTGGGGACATCAGGGCCATCTGCAAGACTGGTGGGACACAAAGGGTCTCTCCTGCTTCTCAGACAGTCAGGCAGCCTGGGAAGTTCCCCTCCATCCTCAGTATGTAAACATCTGCTGAAGGAAGACTTTTCTCCTAATAACACATCATTAAACATTGATTTAAAGACAATCATCTTTCCTCTCTTCAGTTTCACAGCACCTTTAGAACAGCTGTTAGGCTGCAGCAGGGATGATCAGCTGAACAGGAAACGCATTGTTAGCTCCCAGCATTAAAACAGTAGAATGCATTAATTTATGAGCTCCTACTCCCTCTCCAGAAGTTTTATTATGTTAATATCACCTTGATGTGCTGGTAGGCCCCGGTGCCAAAGCCTGTTTCACACAGTATGTGCCATCCTAAATTACAGGCTGGGCGCCTCCTGGAACTGCCTTTGGAAAACTGGAGTAAACCAGCGAGCACTGAAGTTAATATTATCTTACAGACTAACAACCAGCTAATGCTCGACATGTGAATCCCATTTACTTCTTCTCTCTATAACAAATGGCAAGTGTGGGACTGGACTGTTCCTGATTTTATGCTATTTATCTTTCTGATCCATTCCATATTCGTTGTCCTTGGTTTTCAGCTACAGCTATAGCCTGTGTGTGTATGAGTGTGTGACCTGCTCTACTTAGAAAAGCACTAGGCACATCCCTGCTGCCAGGTACACTCGGTCACTGCATGGCTTTTGTGATTTTCTCTTGGGAGAGAAACTTCCAAGGGATAGGTATGAGAAATGAAGTGTCAGAAACTCCAGAAGCATCCCTGGAAAATTAAAGTGCACCAGGGGCCTGGGGATGAGCAACGAGCTCAGTGTGCCTGTATCCCTTAGAGAAGCATTTCCTGGACTCCTACATCCTCCAATCCTCCAGCCCAAGTAGTCCTGGGCACTATTTGCTGCCTTCTCCATGGTGCTCGGTGTTGTGCATCCACTTCAGCGCTGAGCTCCTGAAACAGGGGAGCATTTCAGAGGGAAATAAAAAAGAGGGGGGTGGAGGGA